>NC_067246.2:143929683-144232714 GCF_019359855.2 Lolium perenne
ATGCATGTCCGTCTTGTCTGAAGTAAGAGAGATCTACCACCTTATGGTTAAGCATGCATATTGTTAGAGAAGAACATTGGGCCGCTAACTAAAGCCATGATCAATGGTGGAAGTTTCAGTTTTGGACATATATCCTCAATCTCAAATGAGAAAATTATTAATTGTTGTTACATGCTTATGCATAAAAGAGGAGTCCATTATCTGTTGTCTATGTTGTCCCGGTATGGATGTCTAAGTTGAAGAATAATCAATAGCGAGAAATCCAATGCGAGCTTTCTCCTTAGACCTTTGTACAGGCGGCATAGAGGTACCCCTTTGTGACACTTGGTCAAAACATGTGCATTGTGATGATCCGGTAGTCCAAGCTAATTAGGACAAGGTGCGGGCACTATTAGTACACTATGCATGAGGCTTGCAACTTGTAAGATATAATTTACATGATACATATGCTTTATTACTACCGTTGATAAAATTGTTTCATGTTTTCAAAATCAAAGCTCTAGCACAAATATAGCAATCGATGCTTTTCCTCTATGGAGGACCATTCTTTTACTTTCAATATTGAGTCAGTTCACCTATTTCTCTCCACCTCAAGAAGCAAACACTTGTGTGAACTGTGCATTGATTCCTACATACTTGCTTATTGCACTTATTATATTACTCTATGTTGACAATATCCATGAGATATACATGTTACAAGTTGAAAGCAACCGCTGAAACTTAATCTTCTTTTGTGTTGCTTCAATGCCTTTACTTTGAATTATTGCTTTATGAGTTAACTCTTATGCAAGACTTAATTGATGCTTGTCTTGAAGTGCTATTCATGAAAAGTCTTTGCTTTATGATTCACTTGTTTACTCATGTCATATACATTGTTTTGATCGCTGCATTCACTACATATGCTTTACAAATAGTATGATCAAGATTATGATGGCATGTCACTCCAGAAATTATCTGTGTTATCGTTTTATCTGCTCGGGACGAGCAGAACTAAGCTTGGGGATGCTGATACGTCTCCGACGTATCGATAATTTCTTATGTTCCATGCCACATTATTGATGTTATCTACATGTTTTATGCACACTTTATGTCATATTCGTGCATTTTACGGAACTAACCTATTAACAAGATGCCGAAGTGCCGATTCTTTGTTTCTGCTGTTTTTGGTTTCAGAAATCCTAGTAAGGAAATATTCTCGGAATTGGACGAAATCAACGCCCAGGGGCCTATTTTTCCACGAAGCTTCCAGAAGTCCGAAGACGAAACGAAGTGGGGCCACAGGGTGCCCAAACCCTAGGGCGGCGCGGCCCCCCCCTGGCCGCGCCGGCCTATGGTGTGGGGCCCCTGTGCCCCCTCCTGACTTGCCCTTCCGCCTACTTAAAGCCTCCGTGACGAAACCCCCAGTACCGAGAGCCACGATACGGAAAACCTTCCAGAGACGCCGCCAACGCCGATCCCATCTCGGGATCCAGGAGATCGCCTCCGGCACCCTGCCGGAGAGGGGAATCATCTCCCGGAGGACTCTACGCCACCATGGTCGCCTCCGGTGTGATGTGTGAGTAGTCTACCCCTGGACTATGGGTCCATAGCAGTAGCTAGATGGTTGTCTTCTCCCCATTGTGCTATCATTGTCGGATCTTGTGAGCTGCCTAACATGATCAAGATCATCTATCTCGTAATTCTATATGTTGCGTTTGTTGGGATCCGATGAATAGAGAATACTTGTTATGTTGATTATCAAAGTTATATCTATGTGTTGTTTATGATCTTGCATGCTCTCCGTTACTAGTAGATGCTCTGGCCAAGTAGATGCTTGTAACTCCAAGAGGGAGTATTTATGCTCGATAGTGGGTTCATGCCCGCATTGACACAGGGACAGGTGACAGAAAGTTCTAAGGTTGTGTTGTGCTTGTTGCCACTAGGGATAAAACATTGATGCTATGTCTAAGGATGTAGTTGTTGATTACATTACGCACCATACTTAATGCAATTGTCTGTTGCTTTGCAACTTAATACTGGAAGGGGTTCGGATGATAACCTGAAGGTGGACTTTTTAGGCATAGATGCAGTTGGATGGCGGTCTATGTACTTTGTCGTAATGCCCAATTAAATCTCACTATACTCATCATGATATGTATGTGCATGGTCATGCTCTCTTTATTTGTCAATTGCCCAACTGTAATTTGTTCACCCAACATGCTGTTTGTCTTATGGGAGAGACACCTCTAGTGAACTGTGGACCCCGGTCCAATTCTCTTTACTGAAATACAATCTACTGCAATACTTGTTCTACTGTTTTCTGCAAACAATCATCTTCCACACAATACGGTTAATCCTTTGTTACAGCAAGCCGGTGAGATTGACAACCTCACTGTTTCGTTGGGGCAAAGTACTTTGGTTGTGTTGTGCAGGTTCCACGTTGGCGCCGGAATCCCTGGTGTTGCGCCGCACTACATCCCGCCGCCATCAACCTTCAACGTGCTTCTTGGCTCCTCCTGGTTCGATAAACCTTGGTTTCTTTCTGAGGGAAAACTTGCTGCTGTGCGCATCATACCTTCCTCTTGGGGTTCCCAACGAACGTGTGAGTTACACGCCATCAGAAGCACACTTCAATCTTCAACCCGAAAACAACATGAAAGTTGGATGTTCGTGAGATGTTCAAAGAGCACCAAGCAACACCGAGGAATTACATGTACCACGGGACTCCATGGACAAGGAGAATATGATGATCGAATACGCCTCCAACGACGTGTTCGGAGACTTTGACTAGTCAATCAACTCCATTATATATAATATTTGTTTACATCCATTTGATTGTTGTAATAAGAACATAGTATTATTGTTGTTGTCATCACCCTATATTGTAAAGCATAATATAAATATTGTATTAGCACTTTGATATCAATAAAGTTGTATATATTCTATATATCCAAGAAGTATTTTCATTGATGAAAATTCTACATTCCAATATATAGATTTCTACGGGAGTCAATCCAAATGGAGGAGGAAATGTGCCTTGTGGATAGTGGTACCACAAACTCTATACTTAGGGAAATAAAGTATTTCCAAACCCTTACAAAGATGAATGGATATATTTTAACAATCGCCGGATGCGATGCGGTAATTGTTGGCACAGGACACGCCATATTTACCCTCCCTATGGGTACACAAATTATAATTGAGGATGCTTTATTGTATCCCGATTCAACTCGTACCCTCATAGGATATAGAGATATCCGTAAAAATGGTTTTCACATTGAAACCCATGAAGACAACAAGGAGGAGTATCTCCTCTTTACCAAAGACAACGGATATGGCAAACAAATATTTGAGAGAATTCCCTCTTTATCATCAGGATTGTACTACACATACATAAAACCCGTAGCACACGTTGCGTACAAGGTAATTTTTCAGAATGTCAATGCATTCCAAACTTGGCATGATCGCCTTGGTCATCCCGGTATCGGGACGATGAGGAAAATTATCGGCAATTCCAATGGGCATGACTTAAATGAAGCCAAATTCCCACAATCTTCGGATTTTGTGTGCACTGCATGTGCTACCGGGAAACTCATTTTACGACCCTCTTATCTTAAAATTCAAGCGGAACCGCTCCAATTCCTTGAACGGATTCAAGGTGATATTTGTGGTCCTATCCAACCATTATCTGGACCTTTTAGGTATTTCATGGTTCTAATTGATGCATCCACACGATGGTCTCATGTGTGTCTATTATCCACACGAAACCATGCATTTGCCAAAATAATGAGACAAATTATTAAATTACAAACTCATTATCCTGAAAATCGAATTAAATCAATTCGAATGGACAACGTTGCTGATTTTTCCTCGCGTGCCTTCAATGATTATTGCATGGCACTAGGAATTGAGGTTCAACACTCGGTCCCATATGTCCACACACAAAATGGATTGGCCGAATCCCTAATTAAGAGAATTAAGCTCATTGCACGACCATTATTAATGAATTGCAAATTACCAACTTCATGTTGGGGTCACGCAGTTTTACACGCTGCTGACTTAATTCAATTGCGACCAACTGCATATCACAGCACTTCCCCTCTGCAATTAGTACGTGGAAATCTACCAAATATTTCCCATCTGCGTAAATTCGGATGCGCCATATATGTGCCCATCTCACCACCACAGCGTACATCCATGGGCCCACATAGGAAATTGGGGATCTATGTGGGGTACAAATCACCGTCGATAATCAAGTACCTTGAACCCCTCACCGGGGATCTATTCACAGCCCGTCACGCTGATTGCATCTTTAATGAGGAACATTTCCCGGCATTAGGGGGAGACATCAAGTACCAAAAAGAATGCCCGAAAATCGATTGGAATGCGCAAGGCATTTCCTCCTCTGATCCACGTACTCAAGAAACTGAACTTCAAGTTCGGAAAATAATTGATTTGCAACACATTGCAAATAACCTGCCAGATTCATTTACTGACTATAAAGGTGTTACAAAATCCTATAATCCTGCCAGAAATGCGCCCGAAAGAGTGAAGGTACCAACAAAAACCACTCAACTCCTTGTTCAAAGGAAGAGGGGGAGAAGTACGGCCACCGAACGTGATTCAGCTTCTCGCAAGCAACAAAGGAAACAGAGGAAGAAACCCTCTGAACCAGTAAATGTAAATCAACCTAGCGTTGATAATCATCAAATGGGTAATGAACACCCAGTGGAAGAACGACCTCCACAACCCAGCTCAGTTGTGCACTCAATGACTGGGACATCGGAAAACCCTGACTCAATCGTATTGGGAAATCTCGACCAGTCAACAAGGGTAAATGAAATTTCCACAAACTATATAGATTCTGGAGAATCTTACAATCGTAAGTCTACAATTGTCGACATATATTTCTCAACTATAGTTGCAAACAACCTTATAAATGATCATGATCCAAAGACCATGTCAGAGTGTGAGAAACGCTCCGACTGGCCTAAATGGAAGGATGCAATCCAAGTTGAATTAGCCTCGCTCAATAAAAGAAAGGTATTCAGTGAAGCAATACCTACACCTCCCAGAGTTTTCCCTGTGGGATTCAAATGGGTTTTCGTCCGTAAGAGGAACGAGAACAATGAGGTGGTGAGATATAAATCAAGGCTTGTAGCCCAAGGTTTCACGCAGAGACCAGGCATTGATTTCAATGAAACATATTCTCCAGTAATGAGTGGTATTACTTTCCGATATCTTATTTCAATGGCAGTACAAAATCGTCTATCTGTGCAGTTGATGGATGTGGTGACCGCTTACCTTTACGGCTCACTTGATTCGGACATATACATGAAAGTTCCTGATGGAGTCTCGGTCCCGAATCCGAACGCAAAACGCAACGTATATTGTGTAAAACTAAATAAGTCTTTGTACGGCTTAAAACAGTCGGGACGCATGTGGTACAACCGACTTAGTGAGTTCCTTTTGAAAAGGGGATACTCCAATAATGATGATTGTCCATGTGTTTTCATCAAAAAGTCTGAGACCGGATTTTGCATTATTTCGATGTATGTCGATGATTTAAACATCATTGGTAACAAACAAGATATTGATGAAGCACGCAATCACCTAAAGACGGAATTTGAAATGAAGGATTTGGGTAAAACCAAATTTTGCTTGGGATTACAAATCGAGCACCTTCCCTCAGGTATTTTGGTTCACCAAACCGCGTATATCCAGAAAATATTGGAGAAATTCAATATGGACAAATCCTATCCATCCAAAACTCCCATGGTTGTTCGATCTCTAGACGTAGAGAAAGATCAATTTAGACCAAGGGATGAAGGAGAAGAGATATTGGGATCAGAAGTCCCATATCTCAGTGCTGTTGGAGCGCTCATGTATCTCGCAAATTGCACCAGGCCTGACATTGCATTTGCAGTAAATTTACTAGCTAGACATAGCGCAGCTCCCACCAAACGCCATTGGACGGGAGTCAAGAATATCTTTCGATATCTCCAAGGCACAAAGGATCTTGGCCTATTCTTTCAATTTCAGAAAAATTTGGACATTGAGATGATTGGGTATACCGATGTTGGCTACTTATCCGACCCCCATAATGCTAGATCACAAACCGGTTTTGTGTTCCTACATGGTGGGACAGTCATCTCATGGAAGTCTGCTAAACAGACTCTAGTGGCTACATCCACCAATCATTCTGAAATAATTGCATTATATGAGGCATCACGCGAATGTGTATGGCTTCGCAGGATGATAAACCACATACAATAATCATGTGGTAAAGGTTCTATCGAATCTCCAACCATTATCTACGAAGATAATGTTGCTTGTGTTGCTCAGATGCAAACGGGTTACATAAAGAGCAATATCACTAAACATATTGCACCTAAATTGTTTTATCCCCATGAATTACAAAAGAGTGGGGATATAAACATCTTGCAAGTTAAATCTTGCGATAATCTCGCTGACCTATTCACAAAGTCTCTACCAGCCTCAACATTTGAAAAATATGTTCGTGGAATTGGTATGCGACGACTTCGTGATTTGCAAGGATCAGGGGGAGTATCTCTCTAAATTATAACCCATTCAAACATTATATTACACTCTTTTTCCCTTTTATGAGTTTACTCACATGGTTCTCATTAAGGTTTTTAATGAGGTAATATCAACACAAGAATATATGTCATACCTCTTATTTTCCCCATCGGGGTTTTTAACGGATGTATTAGGACATATTAATTGTCATCTAAACTTAACAATGAGTTTTATCCTTTTAAGGTTTTCTCATATAAGTTATCAAAGAGACAATGATCATTATATGTTGTATCATTTTCTCCTTATTTTCCCACCGGGTTTTAAAGGAGTTTTCATAGCATATCAAATACTATTATCCTCATATTTTTCCCACAGGGTTTTTGGAGGATAATTATCAATTTCAAAGATCATCAAGACTACATGAAGTATTCTCAAGATTATATAAGGAATACAAGATATACAAGACGTAGCTTTGTGCAAGGGGGAGTGTTAGAAATAGGTCTAACTGCCATAGGCAGTTATTAGTAGTGCCCAAAGTCCTTACAGACGTCTAATCATGTACAGACGCCTGTTCACTCCGAACAGGCACCTCTCTACTAACCGACGCCTCCAACAGGCGCCTCTTCCTTGTAAACCGACATCCGAACAGTCGGATCACCTGTATATATACCCCATGTTGATGATCAATAAAGAACAGTTCATTCATTCACTTTTTACTCACAACAAATATCATCACTAAACCATCACACACGGCCATAATAGGGAAAATCGGGCCTTTTAAAGCCCACATGTGGCGCATGGAAAAGTTTTTTCCGTGCGTCGGTGTGTGGTCCAGAACAACGGTGATGTCCAATCATTTTGACCATGTGAGCATGGCGCAGACATCTCTAAAGCGGGTACAAGGCACACAACAATGTTTTTGAGACCAAGAAAATTTGCACACGCCCTTGTGTGAAGTAACCGTCGGCATTTACACACAATATCGCACATGTATTCGTGAACATGAATCATGTGTAAATTATTGTGACGCTCCTTTTATTTCACACGTTTTCATTTCCTCTTCCCATCCCAAACATCAATAAATTAAAATTGTTTGCCTTCTTGGCTGGGTCGCGCTGAGCGTCCCCGGGGGATCAAATCCCTGATCGCCGGGTCGCCAGCCGCCCGATGCTACAGAAAGTAACCGTCAGATTTGAGTCAAAGCTCCTGTGCGGGAAAAAAATCATAGACGAAATTCCCCTCCTTCACTTTCACGCACGAGGTTGCAACCGGAGATGCCTCGACAGGCTTGAGACACCGCCGGTGTTATCGCATCCGGCTTGCAACACCATCGCCCGCGCCGTCAGCAACGCTGTCCCGGTGCCGGCAGCACCTCCACCCCGCATGCAGCACCGCCGCCCGCGCCGATAGCAACGCTGTCCCGGCGCCGGCAGCATCTCCGCCCCTCGCACGCAGCACCACCGCCCGCGCCGACAGCAACGCCACCCCGCGGCGACAGCACCTCCGCGGTTCCGCCCCTCGCACGCAGTACTGTCACCCCAGGCTAGCAGCATTGCCTCCGCACGCACGTAGCTCCGCCGCCGGCCTCGACGGACTCCTTGCAGCACGGTGGTGCCCCGTTTATCGCAAAACCCGTCGCCCCTTGTAGCAATGTCCGTCGTGGCTTGTAGCAAATCGCCCCCTGCTTGTAGCACCCGTCACCGACCTATGTAGCAGCCGGAGACGCCCATGGTAGCAGCCACCGCTGTCTAAAGTAGCAGCAGCCGCCGCCTCCTAAAGTAGCAGCAGCCGCCGCAACATGTAGCAGAGACCGACGCCGTATGTCGCAGATTCTGACGCTGCTTGTAGCAGCCATCGCCGACCTATGTAGCAATCACCGACACACATTGTAGCGGCGGCGGCCGCCTAAAGTAGCAGCTACCGCTGGGACATGTAGCAGAGGCCGACACCACTTGTAGCAGACGCCGACGCCCCTTGTAGCAGAAGCCGTCGGCGCTCGCAGCATCATCTGCCGCCCCTCGCGGCTGCAACAACGCCGGTCGCGCCCTCGTAGTTCTGTGCCGCCCCAGCATCGGCGGCGGCGTGGCCTGATTTCTCTGACGTCCATGGAGGCTCCAAACTCGCAGCCCCCCGTCGCGTGGCTCGTGTCGCCGTAAGAGAAGGCGACGAGCTCGAGCTCGAGCTCGCGACGGTGGAGCCATGGCGCGGTCGGGCGTGGCAGGATGACAAAGGAGGCAGGAGATAGAGACCTTCGGGCGACGCGGCGCAAAGCGATGTGCCTAGTAGCGACGGCGCATCAACACTGGTCTACGCGCGGCGGCGCATCACCATGCTCCGTGTGTTGTGTGGATAGGGAGTTGTGATGGATATGAACGGGCGGACGGATAAGAGAAAGGAGCAGGAAGCATCCAGAGAACGACGCACGTGTGTGGGCCCCAAAGGGACACGCATCGGTAGCCGGAGGAGGAGGATAGGAGCGTTCGTTCCCCCGGGGGTAGATCAGCGTTTTCCTTCTTGGCTCCCTTTTAAGGTGTGTAGCCTCTTTGCCTCCTGCAGTATGCCACGTGTTGGTGGCGAGGCGGCTTCATAGGACGTGTATCCTAGGAGGTGGTGTTTTGGCACATAGGTGCATATGAACTTATTATATAAAATATATAATAAATATAATTTAAAAATGTAAAAAAAAATCTGAGATAAAATTTCGCAAATACATATGGACATTCTATATTCGCACACAAGTTTTGGGGAGAAACGAACGAACATTTTATATGGTTTGTATAAAAAAGACAAAAAATGTCCGGTAAATAGTCATGTTTTGGACATCAAAAATTGTCTTTTTGCACGGGACATAAAAAATGTTCTTTTTTCTTGAAAACTTTTGTGCGAATATAGAATGACTAGATGTACATGCACAATTTTGTTTTAATTTTTTTTGATATTTTAAAATGTGTTTTTACATAGTAGGTTCATATACACCCGTGAGCTGAAATGAATATCCCTTGTATCCTACCTCCATATAAAGCTCCACACCACTGCGTGCCTGTTGGCACCCATAACCACTCCCGCAAACACACTAGCTTCGATATGTCTCGCAGTAAGAAGACCACTGCCTCTCTTGCCGTTGCGTGCCTCTTTTGCGTGTGGCAGTCCCCAGCGCCGCAACATGTTGAGCAGACATCTCTAGTTGGGGAGGACGAGTTGTCCCTACCACCGCTTGACCATGATGGCGGCTCCTACCCCTCGAACACCAGCTGGTTCTCCTCGGACGAGGAGTGTGGGGATGCGGCGGATGATCTGGAGTTGATGGAGGAGCAAATCCAAGAGGATATGGTGGTGGAGAAGTGTAACATCCTAGAACTTAGGATAAACACGGGGAAGATTTAGCAAAGGGTTGTGCATTGCATCGCAAAACGGGGGAAATTTTCGCGTTTAACTGCATAAAACCTAAGAGGGATCGAGGTTTCTCTCTCGTTGCAAATAGAGTTTAGTGTAATGAGAGTGCGATGAATTTTGACATGATCTCTTTCGAATCTAGGGTTTTAGGAGGGAATTTTGTGAATTTAAAATTTGAAATATGAATCATAACTGAATTCAATAAAACATAATGTAATTGAAATGATATTGCGTAACTCAAATTCATAAAAGAAACATACAACACAAATTCAAAATTTGATAATTACATATACATAAAGCTCATAGGGAAACTTTGAGCTTTATTGATATTTACACACATTTACAATGTCTTTACAATATTCCAGAATATTACAATGAAATTGTTCTCAAATGAACATGAAAACAAAATAAAAGGAAAATTACAAGTATATAATTTATCCTAGACTAAAGTCTCACAGATCATTTCATGTTCTTCTCGAATCCTCGCTCAATGTTGAATTCCTGCACAAATAGAAAGAGAAAATGATACCAAGTGGCAATGCCACTTGGGGAATCAAATAAAATGACCATAGCCGGTATAAATGTCACCAGGTTGAGCTGATCCACAACAACCAGGAAACAAACCGAGCCAGCAGTACAAACAGGTAGGGGGTCAAGTCCCAAGCCACACACACACATGCCAAGCATAGGATATGCTCAAGCCTGCCCCTGTGCATGCTCCACATCTCACAAGTGACTCACTGCTTGAGGTGTCAAGCCAAGATGAAACACAAACATGCAAATATATACAATAGTCATTCACAACCATCGACACAAGCTAGCAGGAAAACAACAAGAGCAATAGCAGTTATTCATCACAGCTCAAGCTATTCCTCTCCAACCCATCCAAACCAAACCAACCAAAGAACCAGAAATGGTGGATTGGAAGAAGAAGATCATCAAGAGCTAGGAGGAGAAGGACAAGCTTTCACCACAAGATCAAGCAAACCATCACTGCAACATAAACACTTCATCTAGGAGCTGGAGCAAGGTATACTTGATACCTAGAAAGGATCCAGAGAATCCAATCCATCATATGCATGCTCAAATCATAACAATAGCAGATGCTCAAATAGGATTAGTCATCACTTGGTATAGACCAAGTGATGCTGGCAATATTTGAGGCAAACAAGAACTTGGAGTACCCAGTAAATGCAGATATGCAAAATATGAAATACAAGCATATCCAAGTATGATCAGATAAACACAAAACCTTGATAGCCACTACACCACCTAACATCACCTAGCTATTAAACCAGCAAAAGGTTCCATTTTTCATCATAAAACAATCACAATGGCATTCATATGTATCTCCCCTACTGTGAGGATCTCTATTTGACCAGAACCAACAGGTATAGCCAACAATGTGAGCAACCAGTAGCAGTAGCTGAAGCTACTGAGGTCACATCAAACCCCATTAAACCACACAAACAGGATTAGTCATCCTTACCCACAAATGGTTCAGACTTTAATGGATGATATCGAACAGTAGTTGGTATTCATTCATTTAGCTCGGCAAAGTGAATCATAATTGCTTAAGCAATTCATCAAGTAAATCAATTTACTTAAGTTAAATAAATCCTCCAGTACAACATATGATAATAATCAAATGATCAGGAATTCCATAAACACGCAGGAATTCATATATTCCTTTCCATCAGTAATACAAAGCTTCCAGAATAATCAATGGCATCACCAATACATGGTAGGTATAGCTGCAACAATTGAATCAAGTAACACTAATACTTTGGCAAGAGGCTAGTAAGTTAACCACTAGCAAGAGTGGCATCATAGGAAGCAATTGGAGCAGGTGTAGTCACAACAGAGTAACAACAGCCATAGACATAAATTCTGCAAGCTACTGCTAGCAGCTAGTGCTCATATGAACATCAGATCAAGCCACAGGATTATACACAGGATAGAAGTAACTGCAAGTCCTAGAGCAATCCATCGCAATAACATCATCAGTAGGTATAGTAGCAAGAACAATAGCAGTAGGCATAGTAGCAAGAACATCAGCAGTAGGCATAACAGTACAACCACTGGTTGGGCTGACCAGTGGGACCAGGGGGTATTTTGGTCTTTTCACATTTAGTTTTAACCATTTTCACTTTGAAAATTGCAAATAAACACAAATGAACTCTAAAAATTCAAGAAAAATATGAATAATAAAGTAAAAATATTCCTTAACCACAATAAAATCTAAAATAAAATAAATAATAAAATTGTGGTTAAAGAGATTTTAAATAAACTTCAAATTCAAAGTAAATTAATTAAGAATAATTTCCTTGGAAATAAAATCAAGGAAATTTCAGATCTTTATATAGATACTTGTTAACTCAGATATTTTCTAGAAAGCTAAATTCTTTTATCTGAAGTCTTTCTTTTTATAATGAAATTCCTTATTGGATAAATAAATCAATTATCATAAATTATTAGTAAGGAATTTAATATTCTAATAAAACTTAAATATTTAATAAATCTTAGATTTAAAACTAAAACTTTGGGGAAAATGGATTCAACCAAAATAAATCCACCAAGAATGCATCATTTGAATCTTATAACATTGTCCTTACCGGTCAATGATGCTTATTTCGGAACCCGAGGTCGAGGTTCCATCCAAACCCTTGAACTGCACTATCTCGCAGTCTCCAGGTAAGTTCACCCTTGCTCATGCCATGTTGATTACTTTCTATCAATTTTCTCGCAAATCAATATACTTATCACTCCTGCATTGGAAATGAAATGTTACTTTTCCAATTATAAATATGACTATGTGGTGGGCAATGGAACCACGGTATGTGTTGATGGTGGAGGTTCCATTGCAAGGGTTCTACTCATCTAGGACTAATCATCAATGCCGTCTGTGATTCTAGTGTCGTACATATCACGTTAACCATAAGATCTACAATGGCTCTGGGGAAGTCAGCTGTATCTTCTTCCTTTCGCATCTCAGCGGATGCCTATTTGTCGCAGTCGTGTGGGTGTTGCTGGTCCCACGATAAGGTTGAGAGGCCATTAAGCTCTCCGGTCCTAGGTGGACGTCTTGTGCAATAGGGTCTAAGATGGATTGTATCATGGCCGAGGATCAAGCGCTCTAGATTAGTAAGCGATCGAGGGCCGTCTGAATACAAAAGGGTGGGTATGAGAGGTCGCGCAAAAGACAGTGATTGGCTTGGTTCTTATACTAGGTCTCACACCAAGGAAGTGTGGACGGGAAAGTATGCCCGGTTGGCAACAAGGATAAGTTCTCTGATGGAAAAAGTAACACTCCTCTACAGAGTGTATCAAATTATGGCTTGTCACTCCCTTTTCCGGGAAGGAGACTACAAACGCGGCAGCAAAGGAACTCTTTAAAGTTCTGATCAACCTATGAAGATTGGCGGGAATAGTTTTCAGAATAAAATAAACATTTTGAAGAAATGTTTGCGAAACATGCATTGACATGAGATCTTCTGATCAATGGTCGTACCTAGTGCATCAAACACCTTTTGTTTTGAGCTTGTTGAGTACCCATGTACTCACTTTCTTTCTAAATCCTTGCTAAACTGTGAAAATGAGGTGGTCTACGAGGAGCCAGACCTGTCCGGAGGTGTCGAAGGAGTGGACTATTGGACAGTCTACGGCACCGAAGAAGTGGAGGTGGAGGAGTAGAGTTATGCCGTAGGCATAGTAGAGCCGAGCAGCGTAGTGGCTTACCTAAATAAGTTGTTGAGTTCTCATCATGTCTACCTGCGTAGTTTGAGTTGTAAGAGTACCTTGAACAAGTTAAGTCTTTATGGTGTTCTCATCGGACCTGTGAGAATACCGAGTGGTTGTGAACTTATGGTTTGTAATAATAATAATAATAATAATTTGAAGTGCTTGTGATCTGCAATGTTTCTGTTGTACCACTCTAAGGGATGTCATATTTGTGAAGAAATCCCTTCATAAGTATCATATCAACGACTTGTATAGTACAAAATGCAGTGGTATGCTAGGTCACTACAGTATCGCAGCAAATGTTGCGACCTTAGGTTGGAAAAATCTAGTAATATTTAGGGACTCCACTGTAATACAGATTCCAGGGCCAGAGGGCCCTTTGTGTTCAAAAAAAAAAAAGCACCATGTGCGACTTCAAGCGGCAATCATGCCAATATCGGAGGTGTCGGTGGCCCTTTGCCATTTTGGACAGCTACTTAGCAGCTTAGCACGAAATATCTGTATTTATGTTTTCACCATAGCGCTCACCAAATACCAGTTATCACAAAAAATCGAGAGCAAATGAAAGACTGTAATAATGTACAACACTATCTGATTATGCAAATGGAGAACTGTGACCCACTCCAAACGAACAAAAGGAATCAAAAGAATAGTAAGGCCAGAGTTGCACTGTGTAACACCCAAGTCCAACTAACTCTTCAAAGGGAGAACATCTAGATGATATTATTGTGTAAAATTCCGCACCTGTATGACAAGAGAATGCATTTATGCTATCACGTCAGAGAAAAGAATCGAGCAAAATCATACAACCTCCGCTGCACCCTAAATGGCGCTTCACTGAACCCAAACATGTGTTTGGGCCCTAAAGTGTACTCCACAAAGCTTTCTGCTACCGTTTGGCAACTTTGTCAGAAGCCAAACCCCACCGTCTCGTTGCTATACACCATTTCGGATTGCACTCATCTGATTATATTTGTGTTAACTTGGTTCCGGTGGGACCAGTTTGAGGCTGCGCATCCACTCGCAGAAACTAGGGTCATCGAAGTGGATGAAGCTGCTCTTTAACCTAGCCCTCAGTTCAGGAGTAAGGGTCCGTAGCTGAGGGAATCTCGACTCCTGAAACATGAAAAGTGCCCATGTTAACAATTACGGGACGGCTCACAATTTGCTTTACCAGTGAAACACATTACTAGCTGCCATAGCCCGTAAGCAGTATCAGTGAAATAAACCGGTGTGGATGAATACAGGAGAACCAGAATGTCACGGGTAAAGTCCAGAGAGATTATTACCTGCTCGTAAGTAGGGTCCTTGTGAGCTGGAATCAGGCGTGAGACAAAGTATCTAGCCTGAGAGCTCCCTTCCTGTACCAGAAACACCCAAGAAGAAGAAAAAAGTGAGCAAAACCAAGAATGTAGCTCTGTGCAAGTGGTGGTTCATGCTAGTTGCACAGTTAGTCAATATGGAAGTATTGTCGCACTGATTTGAAATCAAAACGAGCGAATTCAAAACATAGGGCATATCAAGCACTTCAAAGCAAATGATGTTTCAATTGCCAAAATTCCTATTAATATGATATAATCTAACAACACATGGGTCGTATAAAATACTCCATCCGTCCCATGAAACTTGTCTTAGATTTGTCTAAATATGGACGTATTCACACACTAGATAGTGTCTAGATAGATCCAAGTTTTGATAAATCTAAGACAACTTTCATGGGATGGAAAGAGTATAATACTCTGATAGGGAAGAGTTGACAAGAGGGAAAGACAGAAAGCAGTTGTAATTTGGGTGAAGATCGAGAACAGGGAAACTGACTCTGAATGAAAGTATCCTGGGAGCTGGAAAACGAAGCTCACTGAGCTCTTCTGCCAGTGTACGACATGCTGCTAAAGCTGCTGCACTTTGTCCTTCTTGGGTTGCTAGTTCAGCACCCTGTAAGCACATAGAATCAAAATGAAACTCAGGAAATATTACTTTTTATATGGTTATGACAAACAACCAAAACAGTATCAGTAGTCAGCAAAACAATAATTCAACATCATTTATAGGTTAAGTAGATCAACAAAGAATGACTTCATTCTGCGGCCCTAGTCTATCAAGATTCAACATCATTTAAACATAAATTCATGAGATCTCTATATTCATTCTAACCACCAACTAACCTCAATTGATAATTTAATAATTCCAATGCATTCACACTATCTCTTGCAAAATCTTTCTCAACTAACACGTCTTTATCTTACCAAGATGATTTATCTCAACGCAATCTTGAAAAAAAAAAACCCTGCGCGCCCTACCTTATCTGACGCGTAGCTCTCTTGTGTGGAAGAAAAATCGGGGGTGGCTGTTGGCTCTGAATTTCTGCGTTAGCACATTCGTGATATAAGGCATTTTAATTGCCTCCGATTTTCTTGCCACGCTCTCCCTTTTCCTAATTCAATCTCAGTTCCTTCTTTCCCGTTCCTTAGACACAACGAAGCACATACCCACGACCCAGCGAGGCAGGCAGGCTACTTAGCGAAAATGGAATCGCGGGTTCGGGATGGCGACCACGCAGTTTGGCAAGGAAGAACCTTTCTGACGGAGCGCAGCGACGGGCAGCCAAATCAGAAGCAGCGGCGGCAGGAAGGACGGGTGGGAACTGCTCTTGTCCACGGCTTGGCTGGGTATCTCATGTAGGCCAAGTTTTCCACTAATGTACATGTGCGCATGTGTTTTGTGGAGCTCGAGCGGGCGACGCAAACAGACGCTAAGGCACCATTTGTATCTGAGCGGGCCGAAAATGTGTCAGGAACCAGCTCCAGCGGGTGACGCATAGTAATCGGGCTGTCCGCAGCGACGCAAATGCGGCGCATATCTGCGCCTGGGATGCGGCGCAGACGCCCCAAATGACCGCTCACTTTTCCACCGAGCCCGCCTGGCAGCGAGCCATAGGGCTGTATCGAGGGCATCGCTTCCGCGTCTTCGCCGCAGCCTTCGCCATCAATGTCGCGACTGCCTCTTTTGTACACGCACTGGCGGGCGGCAGCTGGGCTTCTGTGTCGCCATCAATGACATCGTGTCCCGCGCGGGCCCGGCCTTAAAAGTCGATGACATCGTCTCTGGCATCGCCCACACCACTGACACCTCCACTCCAACCCCTCACCACCGTGCGCCACCGCATCACCATGGGGAAGAAGAAGAACAACTTCGAGGCGCCCCGTAGCGGCACCAAGAAGGCGGAGCGGACGCACAGGGTGCCGCTGTCCGTCAACGTGGCGTGCCTCATGTACAGCAACTAGACGCGGTGCGCTGGCTGGCGGGACGTGCACCTGCCTAGCGGCGGCTGGCGGCTCATATACCTCCGGGTGCCTGTCCCGCTGGTGCCTCCGCGCGAGCCAGAGAGGAGCGCCGAGATCCGGCACCGGCGGTGGTACCTGCCGTCGGACCTCCACGCTGATCCTGCCTACGCCATCGACTCCAACACCTGGCGCACCTGGCGCAAGACCGAGAAGGATCCGAGGAGGATGGCAGGCTTCCTCGGCGACATAGAGTTCCCTTTTGACTATCCACCGCTGCCTCTTCAGCGAACACGGGAGCCGTCGGCACCTCCACAGGACGACGAGGAGGACGACAACTACAACTACGTGCTGGCATACCACAACGAGGAGGCCAAAGATGACAGCGAAGACTGCGTCGCCTGCATTTTCCAGGAATGGCAATTGGCCATGGCGGAGGGCCGGTAGTTCGAGTACCCGGCGACAATGACGGACGACAAGATCACGAGGCTCGGCGTCCTCGTCTCGGAGGTGGACCGACCGGTGCAGCCGCCGCTGCCCTGGTACGCCACTGACATCATGCCGCTGGGCCTCACGGAGGAAGAGGCCCTACGACGGGCGCTCGAGGACTCGGCCCCGCAACCGGTGCAACCACCGCCTCCACCTTCGCCGTACAACCCGTGGGCAGCTCCACCTCCACCACCGGAGTGGGCTGCTCAACCACCACCACAGACGTGGGCTGCTCCATCTCCACCACCGCCGGCGGCACCGGTGTATGTTCCGCCGCTTGCCAACTGGTCGTGGCTGGTACTGGAGCTCGTCGTGATCGACAGCGACGACGACGACGAGTAGGCGTAGGCGTTCTTAGGCAATCCTTATGCCTTGCGTCCTTCGCTCTCGATAATTTTGTCTCGGTCACATCGACTTACTATCTCAAAAAATCCCTCCGTGTAAATCGGCTAGAATTAACAAATCTTTACTATTAAGGTGAAACTTGTGAATGTATGGTGTCACATATCTAGAAATTACAAACCAAATACCACCCATAACTGATAGTCATTATCCCTCTCGTCCTTCGCTCCCGATACTTTTGCCTCGGTCACATCTACTTACTATCTCAACAAGTTTTCTGTTGATCCATGGTATATGTTCATGCTCTGGTTTTTTAAGGAGTTATAGAAAGGTTATGTACCCAATTTAAATACGTTTACAATTTTCTCATTATTAAATAAATCCACGAAACATTTGGGGATCATAAATTATAGACTCTCATTTTTATCTGTTCGAAATGATAAAGATTAAACTGAGCTTATTTTTCGTTATTGTTAGAACATTATGTTGAATCTTGTATTGTTGACACTCATATGTATTAATATCAAACTCCATTATGAAATTGATGCTTTGAAAAATCTAATTAACCGCAAGTTCGTTATGGTTTTTAGGGGAAGCCTGGCACCCATTATACATCGGCATCACCACAAAAATTTTGGAGGGCTTCCAAATTTGAAAAATGAAACACTTTCCACCCTTGATACATCTAAAATATATTAACGGTCGTTTGCTCCGTAGCGAAGCACGGGCATTCTGCTAGTTTAAACATAAATTCATGAGATCTCTATATTCATTCTAACCACCAACTAACCTCAATTGATAATTTAATAATTCCAATGCATTCACACTATCTCTTGCAAAATCTTATTACATACAATATTACAATTACAGAAACTAATATTCCTCGTAGAAAGTTAATTTCCCCGAACATGATACTACTAAAATCCCATGCTTCATTTTTGTTTTCCTTTCATAAACAGAGTGGGAACAGAGAGTGGACAACCAGCTTTTATTCTATGAAACACAACATTAGCAGTACTGTGGCCTTTTTACTAGCTGAAAAGATCTGGAACATAGAAATATGGAGTGAAAACAAAATCATATCGTCAAGAATGATGATAAGTTGAAAATCAAGTTGAGTTAACTAACATACAGTTAAAAAACTAAGATTATGCGATAAGAGAGACAGATCATATAGGATATGACTTACCAACCAAATGAAAATATCAGTTCCGTGATCCAGTGCCACTGCATTATTTGATTGCATGGCAAGATCATATGCTGGCAGCTCCTCAAATGTGCCACCTTCTCGATGCATTATACAGCGAGGTGCCAGCATACGTAGCGACAGGTCAAATGATGCATTCAAGAACAAACTCCTAACAACTGACCTTTCATCTTCATGTCCTATGATGCTACCTAAGAGTGGGCCCCTTCTCAAATGAAATAAGCACTCAGGTAACGATGACAGCTCTTTTGGGAAACGATAAAGCTTTGATTTTGGAACCTGAGTACCAAATTTGATAGCAATGTCCTTAACTCTTTCATCAACTGTGAGCCTCATGTCAACAGAATCAGAGGCGGTTCTGGCGCGTAAGACAGTTCTCTTGCCAATGATAACTGAAGCTACATCTTCTTGTACACTTGAAAGATACGCAGACAAACCATCAACGGTTTGAAGCCTGGTAGTGACCACCCTGGTAATTTCTGATTGATAAATATTAGAGTAACGGACTGCAAACTGGAAGTAAACAAAATCACTGCTGATATCACTTTTTGTCTCCATAGACACGGAAAAACTCTGTGTTTCTTCAACACTGTGCATCTGGATACAAAATGAAGTATCATTCTTGAATGTTTCATGAGAATCAGGAGAAGCCTCTTCACCAGGGCCAATTACTTGAGTCACAAGCATTCCATCTGAACATCTAATCTCAAATAAGCCATGGGAGCCAGCTGCTCTAGTCGACGCCCTTTGCAAGTTGACCCCAAAGGCCTCTCCAAAATCATCATGAAGTAAAAGCACGCCTCCAGAACACTTTGCCAATGGCTGCAGGACAGGAACCCTCACTGGACAGGTCCCAGCACAAAGAATGTCAACGATGGTACTGTGTCTCTGTGCTTCATGACCAAGCCTGTCCATCCACTTCATAGCTGTCTTCTCAAGGTAAGCATAGTTTGGGTGTTGAACAGAATGAGGCACCGATCCTGGTCCAAACGTGTTGGGGCCACCAGCACACACTAAGATCCTGCAGTTGCCTCCTGATCTCTTGATGATTCCACGAGATAACTCCGCTGATGGCCCTTGAATAATACCAAGCGCAACCTCTACGGCAGCACCAAGGCATCGGTCCCTCGACACTTCTGCCAGACTTAACTGGTAGGGTCTGAGAGATGAGAATATTGTGTGTGCAACAGGAAGCGAAGCATGTACAGGAGACAAGTACACCCCCGTCCCATAGATTAGGGCCTTCAATGAATCATGGGTGGGCGACTTATTTCCAGGTAGCACATCCGCTGACACTGCTGCCCCCTCTGAAAAATCGTACACGGAGACAGTTCTCCCATAGGAGATGATTCCAATCCTTGCAGTGGGAGGGAGCGAATCCAGAAACGCATGCAAGGAGCCCTGCAGGTGCTGCAGGTGCGCCTCGTCGAGGCACTCATCTATGAGAATAAAAATGGGACCAGACACCCTCGAGTCGGACATGGGGACAAAGCCTGGCCGCCTATTCCCTGAATGCACATAGTCGACAGCCGAGGATGCGAGCTCTGGCCACTGAAGCAGGTCATGCTTGCTGGAGACCACGAATTCGCCCTCACTGCTGTTCAGTTTCTTGCAAATGACACACTGCCACTGCCCAGAGCCAATCAGCACGTCGCAGTACAGATTCACATAAGCCCCGCAGTTGAGGCAACGGCGTGGATCGCGCTCCAAGGCTTCCGGACCTGGCGACACCTCCCTCCCCGGCGAAACTAGCGCTCCGAATCCCAAGCTAGGGGCATTGAGCAGTTTCTTCTGCTTTAGGACCTACACAAGTGAAATCACTAGTTACAAAGTGCACAGGTTTCTGAGGGGACAAATTGCACGACCAGAACACGATCTGCATCTAAAAACACGCGCGATTCGCAAACTCCAGTGGTGGTGCGATCGTGTAAGATCCACATGGTACTGTGCATATGCGCACGCATAATTGGGTTATAGTTTCTGAGTCACACAGGAGATGATCGTGGCTCACCTTGCGAGCAGAGAAGAGGACGTATGGGGAGTCGACGCTGGAGTCCTCGAGAGATGGCGGCGCGAAGGGGAGGTGGCCGTGGGGTGTGGCCGCGCCGTTGAGGAAGTGCGGGGCGGAGGAGGTGGGGAGGGAGACGGAGGACGATGAGGAGCCGGTGCGGGGGGCGAAGGGTACCGGCTGGGGCGAAACCGGGGTGGTGCGGAAGGGCACGGCGGCGGGGCGCAGGGGCGAGGAGAAGACGGGCGGCCCCGGCGGGGTGCTGAACTGCGCGGGCCCGCTGGGGCTGGGGCTGGGGATAGTGGGGCTGCCCCGCGAGGAGAGAGCGCGCGGCGGGGTGAAGACCGCCGGGAAGGGAGGAGACGCGTGCGCCGCCTGCGGCTGCAGCTGCGGCGGCGTCTCCTCCATGCCGGCCTTGCTGGGGGTCGGAGGCGGAGGCGGCGACGAGCGCGAAGCGCAGATCTAAACTGGAAAATTTTGGAGGAATGCGACGGGGGAGGGGAGGGAGAAGCACACCGATCTAAACTAAAGGATGGATGAGCTATTGGAGCGGTGAATTACTGCTCGTAATTAGCGTGGATTTCACAAGAATTCTTTTGTCGATGTCATAATGGCTGGATCTTGGCTTCCTATTGGCTCACAGCCATCCTTGTTTAATCCCGGGTGGAAAATGGACAGTGTCAACTCCCTTGGGAAGATGGGTCAACTCTTGGTCGATGCATCCATGGTAGTACTAGTAGGTAACTTCGGCCTTCAGCATCTCCAACGGCCGTGGCCGGAAATGCGTCTGGCACCACTTCCAGTGGGGCGATGCAAAGTGATCGAACCGTCCGTGGACACGCAAACCTGGCCCAAATATGCGACTCGGATGCGTCTCTGCAGACGTCCGAAAACATCCGCTCGCGTCTGGCGGACGATTCGTCGGGCCCACCTGGTAGCGACCCTGCGTCGATGCGTTTTCTCGAACGCGCCAGCGACTGCGCCGCTGCGTCGCTCGCGCCACGTTAAAGGCGACAATGCCTCGGCTGCCGAGCGGCCGCCCACCTCCGTCAACCACGTTAATGGCGACGACACGCGTCCCGCGGCCACCGCATGCCGCCGGCCTATATAAAGGGGCGCGCGTTCTTCTTCCTCATCCACTCCTCCAAAGAAACCCTAGCCACCACAAAGCTCGACCGTAGCGCCGCCTAGGTGTTTCTGCGACGCAGTCAAGCCCGCGAGGAAGTCCATGGCCGGTCCTGGTGGCCGGCGAGGCGGTCGAGGCCGCGGCCCTGGGCGCCCCCGTGGCCGGGGCAGGGGCCACCGTGGTGGAGCAGCTACGTCCCCATGCTCGTCGTCGCCTGCGCCCTCCTCATCCTCGCAGGAGGAGCGCTACTTCGAGTTCCTCCTCCGCATTGACGACGACCCACTCGTCATCAAGCGGCTACCGGACAAGTTCGCCGAGTTCGTCGACGGCGTCGAGCCGGCATAGTTGCAGCTACGGGAGGCCAGCCGCAACTTCTGCCGCTGGACCGTGGAGGTCCTGTTCGACGGGCATGGCAAGATGTACATGCACACGGGGTGGGACAAGTTCGCCCGTGACCTCAACCTCGAGCTCGGCTGCCAGCTCACCTTCCTCTACGAGGGGGACGGCGAGATGATCGTCAAGGTGTTCGACGACAGAGCCTGCCGCAGGCACTACCACACCGACGACTCCGGCTCCAACACCGATAGTTAGAACGTTGAGTGTTCTTTCTTTGCAGCGAATCTGGCTACGGGCCAGATGAAGCCAGTAGCGAGGTTTCTGGATGTTCGTCTCATCGGTAGAACCAACAAGGGCACCATCTCCTCCCGCTGGATTTTCCAGTTTGGGTGATTGGGTGTGCCCTTGAATGTTCTTTCTTGGCAGCGAACATACGGAAATCAACACAACTGGCTTCTTTTTTAAAAAAAATTATATTTGTGTCCACCATGGTTCAAACTATGTGTTAGTTTGTGTAAACCATGTTCTAAACTATGTTTTAGTTTGTGTAAAATCATGTTTCAAAATATTATATTTGAAACTATGTTTAAATGGAGAAGAGGGAAAAAAGGAAAAATAATAATAAATGCGTCGCCCCGCTGGAGCAGACCCCAGACGCAAACGGACGCGCGGACAAAAACAGTAATTTTTGCGTCCGCAGCGCGACGCAAACGGACGCTCGCGGACATTAAAATGCGTCGCGCTGGAGATGCCCTCACCCTCTTTTTCTCTAACAAAACATATCTCGCTATTCTTCCTACATTTAAAGAGAATTTTATGGACATGGGTCTTCTGATATTACTTATTCTGAAAGTAAGTTACACGGTATATCGACCCCTGAGTTACACTTTTCACTGGAACTTTTTCATTTTTGCCTAAGCAACATTTTGAATTTTGGTATAAAAAATGGCAAACATGTACATATGTGCATCCTCTATGTAAAAAAAAATGGAGGCATAGAAACACGAATTTTGGGTTGAACCCATCCTGAGCGATGATATTATGGACACAATGTTGATATGGCGTTCCCACATAATGGTTACCGGAGTCCGGAGCAGTTGTCATCCTCAATGAAATGTCTTTAATGCTAGTTTCTTTTTTTTCTAAATTATTGATTGAAATAGCACGCTGTTTTGATATGTGGTGCATTTTTCATGCAAATGGAGAATTTTATATTAAAATATGCTCGCCTATCAAATTAGTCGAATTTAACATATTTTTCATGCTTTAAATTGCGTTGTAATTGTTATGTTCATTTTGTTGCATGTAGTTTAGGTAATAAGTCCTCTTGCATTACACTTGTAGTGCATCAAAGAATCCATCGCAATTTGCAAAAGAAAATCTATCGCAAGAATTTGCAACAATGACGATGAGGGTTTAGTTGGTGGGGAAAATGGTGATGGTTTAGTTGAGCCTACTCCACATATAGGTCGGTGAGAGGAGCTAATTTCACCAACGAGGAAAACAAGGCCTTGTGCAATGCATGGAAAGTGATCAGGCTATATGCAAAGGTGACAATTTAGTGAAGGCTACCCTAGCACAATTTGAAAGTCCTATCGGAAAACCCGGATGAATGTATTTATATATAGTGCATGGGATTACCACTAGACGCGCATGTGGAAAACAATGTAACATGGTGGGCCAGTGTACTCGTACTACTTCCTCGTCCTCATCCTCGCGTTCCACGAGCATCTCTCGAATGACTCATCCAAGTGCTAGAAGTGCAACGCCTCCAAGGTGTCCACATATAAGGGATGGAAGCGTCGCATGGCAGACTACTAGATCCGCGCGGGCGCCAGGGCATGAGAGAGTTGGTTGCAGTAGTCAAGGATGTGTGGCAAAACTACCCTAAAACGCACATCCCACTCGCCTTTATAAAGACCCCCTTGGCATGCTTCTACACAAGAGGCTCACTCGATCGAACTCGAATCCTAATCTGAATTAGGATTCTAATTTGGATCCTGATTTAGATCCTAAAACAAATTAGACCTCCAATCCCTTCGGCGCGTGACCCTATAGATTCACGCATGTTTAGACATGACACGATTATAACAACTCAGCAAATAGTTGGCAGCGCCCGCTAGCAAGACATACCAACTTCTAGACGCACATAAAAAAAATTGCATTGTTGTTCCCCTTGCCTCGCAATATTAGGTCAAGCTCCACTACGACGACTCTTTCTCGACCTTGTGATTTTGAATCTCTTATTCGGTTAATTCTTAACATTAAGTAGCATGATCATGCATTTATGAATCTGGTCACTTGAGGGCCCCATAGATATCTCTATCGAGTAGAGAGGCAAATTGATGTCTACTCACGCTTCTTTTCATGTAGACAGTGTTGGGCCTCCAAGAGCAGAGGTTTGTAGAACAGCAGCAAGTTTTCCCTTAAGTGGATCACCCAAGGTTTATCGAACTCAGGGAGGAAGAGGTCAAAGATATCCCTCTCAAGCAACCCTGCAACCACAATACAAGAAGTCTCTTGTGTCCCCAACACACCTAATACACTTGTCAGATGTATAGGTGCACTAGTTCGGCGAAGAGATAGTGAAATACAGGTGGTATGAATGTATATGAGCAGTAGTAACGGTGCCAGAAAATAGCTTGCTGCTACAACTGGCGTGTGGTTGATGGTGGTAATATTGCAGGAAGTTCAAATGCAGTAAAACAGTAAACAAGTGATGATTGCAGTATTTGGGAACAAGGCCTAGGGATCATACTTTCACTAGTGGACACTCTCAACATTGATCACATAACTGAATAGATAAATGCTATACTCTACACTCTCTTGTTGGATGATGAACACCACTAATTGTGTAGGGCTACAAGAGCACCTCAATGCCGGAGTTAACAAGCTCCACAACATTCGATATCCATATTTAAATAACCTTAGAGTGCATGATAGATCAACGCAATTATACCAAGTACTAACATAGCATGCACACTGTCACCGTCACACTATGAAAGGAGGAATAGATCACATCAATACCATCATAGTAATAGTTAACTTCATAATCTACAAGAGATCACAATCATAAACTACGCCAAGTACTACATGATGCACACACTGTCACCATTACATCATGAAGGAGGAATAGAGTTCTTTAATAACATCACTAGAGTAGCACATAGATGAATAGTGATACAAAGCTCATATGAATCTCAATCATGTAAGGCAGCTCATGAGATCATTGTATTGAAGTACATGGAAGAGAGATTAACCACATAGCTACCGGTACAGCCCCTTAGCCTCGATGGAGAACTACTCCCTCCTCATGGGAGACAGCAGCGGTGATGAAGATGGCAGTGGTGTCGATGGAGATGCCTTCCGGGGGCACTTCCCCGTCCCGGCGACGTGCCGGAACAGAGACTCCTGTCCCCCAGATCTTGGCTTCGCGATGGCGGCGGCTCTGGAAGGTTTCTCGTACCGTGGCTTATTCGTATCGAAGATTTAGGTCAGGGAGCTTCTTATAGGCGAAGAGGCAGAGTCGGAAGGCTGACGAGGCCACCACACAGTAGGGCGGCGCGCCTGGCTCCTTGGCCGCGCCACCCACACGTGTGGGCCCCCTGTGGCCCTCCTAAAAGGATCGTATGCCGCACCTAGAGGGGGGGTGAATAGGTGCTAACCAATTTTTAGTTCTTTTTCAATTTAGGCTTGACACAAAAGGTAAATTCTCTAGATATGCAACTAAGTGAATTTACCTATATGACAAGGCTAACAACTAAGCAAGATATAGCTAGGCAATATAAGAGATAGAATAGGATAGAGGTAACCGAGAGTGGAGCACGCGATGACACGGAGATGATTCCCGTAGTTCCCTTCCTTTGCAAGAAGGTACCTCTACGTTTGGAGGAGTGTGGTTGCTACGAAAGCCAAACCAACAGCCACGAAGGCTTCACTCAAATCTCCGGTGAGCAACGCCACAAAGGCCTAGCCCACTTCCACTAAGGGATTTCCTCGAGGCGGAAACCGGGCCTTTACAAGGTTCTTGGGGCACACATCCACAACCGAATTGGAGGCTCCCAAATCTGTTAGAACACAACAATCAACAACAATACATCAACACAAATCAACTAGGGATCCAAAGAGGAACACTAGCAAGGGGGCCCTCAAACAAATGAGGGGGAAATGCAAATTGCTTCGGTGAAGATGTAGATCGGGGTCTTCTCCTTCGATTCTCCAAAGCACAAGGGATTTGGGTGGTTGAGGGAGGAGATCCGATGGATTTGGTGTTCTTGGTGGCTCAACAATGGTGTATGTCTTTTTGGGGAGAAAGTGAGCAACACTAGCACTTTGGAGAAGAAGACTTTAAATAGTCGCTGCCGATGCAGCCGTTGGAGCCGTTGGAGAGGGGTGGCCGGTAGTACCGGCCAGGTTGGGCCGGTACTACCGCTCCTAGGCGACGAGCGCGGCCAACAGGAGAAGGCCACGTGGCCAGGGGAGCCCGGGCCGGGAGGGGAGGCCGGAGCCTCCGGCCGGGGTACCGGCCGAGGTACCGCCGGGGCTCCAACCTCCCTGGCTTGTGTACTGAGCCGCCCCGCCCCAACCGGTACCTTGGGCGGTACCAAGGCCGGAGCCTCCGGCCGTGGCCAGGCCGGCGGTACCGCCCAGGCCTCCGGCTCCTTCTTCTCTTTGTTTTTCTCTTCTTCTTCTTATTTCTTCCTTTCTTATTTTCTTTCTTTTCTCTTCCGATATCTTGCATACTCTTCACGCTTTGAGCATCTAGAGAATGTAATAACCTACAAATCTTATAAACCGAAATGTTCATATATTATCATTGTCATCAACACCAAAACTACATATAAAATGAGATATGATCTTTCAATCTCCCCCTTTTTGGTTTCTTGATGACAATATAAGATTTGCATAAGATGTGAGTATTTGAGCAAAGAAAATATAAGACAATATAATAAGCTCCCCCTAGACATGTGCATCCAATAGAATTAACATTTGAATAAAAGGCACATAATCTAGGATCAAAATACTCAAGTAAATATGATTCACCAACAAGTGCAAAGATACCGAGTAGGCAAATAAATTCATCACTTGTATAGAGAAGAGACAACCATATGTGAGTAAAGACAAGTGTTGAGTTTAGAGATCATACACATGAAGTTCACTTAGTCTTTACCATAGATAGATAGATAGATAATGTCTCATACATAAATAGATAGCCCCTATGACTCACACACATAGATAAGGTTCATAAAGCATAATAAGTAGTTCTCAACAATAGATAACCATAAGTCACAAGCATAAAGAGTCAAAGAAAACGCAAGCTTGTGACTTCCCATGCAAATCCCGGACCTAATAGAACTCTTCTCCCCCTTTGACATCAAGATGCCAAAAAGGTTGAAGAGCGATGCTATCGTCCCTAGCCATCAAGGAAGTCCCCGGCAATATCGGAGTCGACATCATAGGAGGGTCCATCCTCGCCATCAGACCACTGGCTATGAGCAGAAATCCACTGAGGCTTCGGAAGGATATTCTCTTCAGATCCTGGAGGAGACACTTCCACACCAAGCTTTGCCATGATGCTCTTCTGACGGCGTCGAGCTTTCTTCTCTGCCACATAGGCGTCATACATACGCTCCTGAATATCCAGCTGGAGGCAGAAGGTCTTCTTTACCTTGATCTTGAGTTTGGTGTACCAAGAGGGCTCGAGCATGGGATCATATGCGGAGTGAGTCGGAGGCCCCCCAAGGGCCATATGAGGAGTAAAACCATCAATGAGTCTGAGGCCAGCAAACCGGCGATCAGTGGAAGGATCTGCAGGACCTGCTGAAGGAGCTGCTGAGGCAGAAGGAGCTGCTGAGGCAGAAGGAGCTGCAGAGGCTGAGGTAGGAGCTGGGAGCCCATGATCTTTGATAAGAATGTTCTTGCGACGATGCTCAATGAGGGGTGAGTATGGTTCCAGAATAGCGCCCTCAAATTTCTGACGCCACACCTCAGAAATAAGCTTCATGATGAAGGGAGCAAAGGAAGGAGACCTCTTCTCCACCATACGCCCGAAGATCTGGTTCCAGAGGCAATCCATGACATCCATCTTCTTACCTTTGCCCTTCCGGAGATGAGTTTGAAGCATCAAGTCAATGACAAAAGAATGGATCTCATCAACATTACCAACTCTGACGGCAACGGTCTCACGGTAGATGCGAAGCATAATGTCATATACGGGTTGGAGACCGGAAGTGAATCCAAGCTTGCATCGACCGGGCATATAGAGCGGCGCAAGAACATCTTTGGTGCTTGCATTAGACTCCTCGTGAAACCTCCAACCACTAGAACGGTCATCTTCACAATTTTCCGGAATAGGATAACCAAGAATCCGTCCAAAGTTGCTCCAAGTGGTAGTGAGTACCTCATCAAGAGTCATCCAAGTAATGGAGCGAGCTTTATCCTCATGAAAATAGACTGTGGCAAAGAACTGAGTCACAAGGTACGGATCATAGTTGCATTGGAAAGTCATGATGGGAAGCAAACCAAACTCCTCGCAAATCCCAAGAGCTTCATGAAAGTAGGCATTCTTCTTCAAATGGTCAATGTTGATATACCGTTGATCAACAACCTTCGTCTTGGGAGGATAGACTTCGTTGAATATGCGCTCTTGAACCTCGGTGTAGAAGTGGCGGTTGCGGGTGCGAGAAGACCGAGGCCCCAAATAGGGGTTAGCGGTGCGAATAGCCATGTATTCATGAAGGCGGACGCTGCCATAGGACTCAATAGCCTTTTTCCCTTTCTTTTTATTTGCCAAAGAAGCACCACGCGCAGTAGTGGCACGGGGTAACACTTCATCTTGTTCAACAAAATCATCCTCAAGGGTCGGATCCCCTCGCCTCTTCCGACTAGCACCTGTGAAATAGACGAACAGAGCCGAGGGAAATATGGGATAAGGGCACAAGCTCATCTCAATAAAACAAAATTTTGACCCAAAATACACATGCATGATGGAAAAAAAAATATGGCCACACACAATGGGTAAAAAAAATGCTACATAGTAGAGGTTAACGGTGCTACATACTAGAGGACATAGATCAGCAATAGATACAACCTCTTAGTGTAAGATTTAACCAAAAATCGAAGCATGTAGAACCGATAACCAACATACATGTGAGCCAAAAATACGAGCAAAATACACGGAGGGAGAGGCTAATACCGGGAGCCATGGAGGAGGAGGGGTGGGGGAAGGCTCCCACGGAGCCGATCCAGCCGGAGGGGGCCGGAGAGTGGTCGGGGGAGCGGGGGAGGCGGCAGGGCGGCATGGGCGGCCGGGCGGCTTGCGGTTTGGAGAGGAGGGCGAGTGGGGAGGAGATGGGGAGCGGAGCTCGACCCGACCTCCTTGGAGGTACCGGCCAGGCCCCAGGCGGTACTACCGGCCTGGTCAGGCCCGGGTCGGCCAGCCTCCTCCCGAGTTTTTTTTTAACACCCCTGTTTTTTGTTTTTTTTAAAAAAACACAATTTGGTCAATGATAAACATGAGTTTTGGTATGCAATTTTTTTTTTTTTGAAACGAGCTTGTGCAAGACATAGAAAGTTTTTAGAGATGGGAGAATGGCATAGGATGGACACAAAGAGGGGTATGGTACTATGAACTCAAGTTTGCAAGGATCAACACAAGAGAAAGCCAAACATTGAGCCAATTCCCATAAGAACAAGGAGATGTCAATAAAATCCAATGAAGATCCAAATTACTCCAACTCTTCACAAAGAAGAGTGTGGTGGCCTAGGCCACCATATATGAGTGTTAAGGTATGGCACCGCGAAGATATATCTTGGGTCCAAACCAATACTCATCATTTAAGCTCACATATCAACATATGATATAGCGAGAATGAAATCTTTAATGTTGGCATTATGGGGGGAGGGATAGCTCAATAATTTAAACCGCACTCCCCCTATTTCCATGCCTACATCTAAACCAAATAAAGTTTTGAGACGAAGGTGTGTTTGCAAGATGGTCAAGCTATACTCCTTGAATCAATGATATTTAGCTCATTCCTCAAATAAGAGAACCTTGCTTCATCAAGAGGCTTCGTGAATATATCGGCAAGTTGATCTTTGGTAGGAACATAGATGAGCTCAATATCACCACGGGCAACATGATCTCTAATGAAATGATTCCAGATCTCAATATGCTTCGTTCTTGAATGTTGCACTGGATTATAGGCAATCTTGATGGCACTTTCATTGTCACATAAAAGAGGCACTTTGTCACAAATGACACCGTATTCCTTTAAAGTTTGCCTCATCCATAACAATTGAGTGCATCCACTTGCGGCGGCAACATATTCGGCTTCGGCGGTGGAGAGAGATATACAATTTTGCTTCTTAGATGACCAACACACCAAGGACCTACCAAGAAATTGGCAAGCCCCGGAGGTTGATTTCCTATCATCCTTGTCTCCCGCCCAATCCGCATCGGTGTATCCATTGAGAATAAAACTTGAGCCTTTGGGGTACCAAATACCATATCTTGGGGTATCAACCAAATATCGAAAGATTCTCTTGAGAGCTATCATGTGGCTCTCCTTAGGAGAAGCTTGATACCTTGCACACACACCAACACTCAACACTATGTCCGGTCTAGATGCACAAAGGTAAAGCAAGGATCCAATCATGGAGCGATATACCTTTTGATCCACCTCTTTACCATTGGGATCAAGTGCAAGATGACATTTCGTAACCATAGGAGTGGCAACACCTTTCATCTCGGTCATCTTGAACCTCTTGAGCATGTCTTGGAGATATTTTGCTTGGTTGATGAAGGTTCCTCCTCTCAATTGCTTGATCTCAAAACCAAGGAAGAACTTCATCTCTCCCATCATAGACATCTCAAACCTATCGGTCATAAGCTTTGAGAATTCATCATTGAAAGCTTTGTTAGTAGAGCCAAAGATAATATCATCAACATATAATTGGCAAACGAAAAGCTCCCCATTGACCCTCTTAGTAAAAAGAGTGGGATCGATTAGCCCAACATCAAATCCACGGTCTACCAATAATTCCTTAAGGTGCTCATACCAAGCTCTAGGAGCTTGTTTGAGACCATAAAGGGCTTTATCAAGCTTGTAGACATGGTTAGGAAAGTTGAGATCCTCAAACCCCGGGGGTTGCTTAACATAAACCTCTTCATGCAAAGGACCATTAAGAAATGCACTTTTCACATCCATTTTTTGTAACTTAAAGTTATGATGCGATGCATAGGCAAGAAGGATACGGATGGACTCAAGGCGAGCCACGGGAGCATAGGTTTCTCCAAAGTCAATTCCCTCAACTTGAGAGAACCCTTGAGCCACCAATCTTGCCTTGTTCCTCACAACATTGCCAAACTCATCTTGCTTGTTCTTGAATATCCATTTAGTGCCAATAACATTGCGGCACTCCTTTGGCTTCTCTACTAAGGTCCACACTTTGTTGCGCTTGAAATTGTTGAGTTCTTCGTGCATAGCTTCCATCCAATCCGAATTTTCAAGGGCTTCAAATACTTTCTTGGGTTCCACTAAGGAGATATAAGCATGATGGTTGCTAAAATTAGCCAATTGCCTTCTTGTGGAAACCTTTGCCCTTACATCACCAAGAACCTTGTCATGTGTGTGTTCAAGACGCTCAAGTTGCCTTTCTCTTCTTGCTAGACGATGGGCCTCGATCTCCTCCTTGGTTCTTCTTGGCCTTGGAGGTGTCACTTGATCAACTTGATCATTTGGGTCCCCGTCTTGACCTTCAACTTGAGCAACTACAATTTCTTGAGAGTGCTCAACATCATGTGCTTGATCTTGGACATCATTTGGTGCGGAGCAAATATCAAATGGATACTCGCCGGAACCATCATGAATGCTTGGTTGATCTTGACCTTGATCTTGTCCTTGATCTTGTCCTTGATCTTGCCCTTGATCTTGTTCTTGATCTTGCACACTAGAGAGAGGGTTTTGTTCTTGTTCTTGGGTTGGTGCATCATTTGCTTCACTTGATGGGGTTTGTTGATGTTGAGAAGATGAGGGCTCCACCGTGGTAGAGCATAGTCCTTCCCGAGACGCCACACCGTGTCCCTCAACGGGGCGGAAAAATCCCACACCCATTCTTACTATGGCATCTTGAGGTATTTCATCACCTGCACATACATCAACTTGCCCCACTTGGGAGCCATCATTTTCTTCGAACCTCACACTACAAGATTCAATGATAATCCCGGAGGCTATATCAAAGATTCTATAAGTGTGAGACTCGGCACCGTAACCAACAAATATACCCTCCAAAGCTTTAGGAGCGAATTTAGATAAACGAACCCCTTTGATTTTGTAGAAACATTTACACCCGAACACCTTGAAGTATGAGATATTAGGCTTGTTCCCGATGAGTATTTCATATGGAGTCTTGTTCAAGCCCTTGCGGAGATAGAGCCGGTTGGAGGAGTGACAAGCGATGGAGATGGCTTCGGCCCAAAAATTATAGCGGGATTTATACTCCGCCATCATAGACCTTGCCATATCCATAAGAGTTCGGTTCTTCCTCTCCACAACACCATTTTGTTGAGGGGTGTAAGCAGCGGAATATTGATGACGAATCCCCTCATCACTAAGAAAATCATTGAGTGTGTAGTTCTTGAACTCGGAGCCGTTGTCACTTCTTATTGCCATAATGAGGAGGTTGTGTTGGCGTTGCACCTCGGTAGCAAAGTCAATGAATATTTGTTGAGTCTCATCTTTCGTCTTGAGAAAGTAGACCCAAGTGTATCTTGAGTAGTCATCGACAATCACCAAGCAATGTTTCTTCGCACCAAGGCTTGCATGAGTAACGGGACCAAAGAGATCCACATGAAGGAGCTCCAAGCTCCTCTTGGAAGAGATGATGGTCTTGCTTGGGTGCGGAGAGTCATGCATTTTGCCTTCAACACAAGCCCTACAAACACGATCTTTGGCAAAAGACACATTTTCCATTAGTCCCACAATATGATTCCCCTTGTGAAGACTTTGCAAAGTTCTCATGTTGACATGGGCTAGGCGGCGATGCCACAACCAACCCACGTCCGCCTTTCCGAATAGGCACATCGCACTTGTCGTGGTGGTCCCCGAAAAGTCCACCACATACAAGTTGTGTTCGCGATACCCAACGAATGCGACTTTTAGAGTCTTGCTCCACAAGAGGACCACAATATCATTATCAATAAAGACGGCGAAACCCATCTTACCAAGGGCGGAAACGGAAAGCAAATTGTAACCAAGGGTTTTGACAAGCATGACATCCACAAGAGTAATGTTGTGTGCAACCACAACCTTGCCAAAACCCAATACCTCGGATGTAGAATTATCGCCAAAGGAGACGGTGATATGATTTATGTTGGGCCTCAACTCCTTGACGAGGTTCTTGCCGCCGGTCATATGACTTGTACATCCACTATCAAGTACCCATTTTGAACCTCCGGCGGCATAGTCCTACATGAGATCAATTCTTGGATTTAGGTACCCATTTTTCAATGGGTCCTCTTTTGTTAGCAACAAGGGTCTTTGGAACCCAAATAGACCAACCAACATAACCATCATATGGACCAACATATTTAGCATAAACATCACCATAATAATCTTTAAAGAGAACATAGTGAGGGTTATCTATTCCCGCACCATCATCATTAATGGTATTGCCCTTTCGGGTTTCACCATTAGCTTTCTCATGTGCGGGCTTGGTCTTTTTCTTGTTTGCCTTTTTAGCCTTGGTATTATAACCAAGTCCCTCCTTCCCATTGTTTGACCTTTGCTTACTCAAAAGATCATCCAAGGAAAGTTTACTTTGGGGAGAGGAGGCCTTAGCAAGTTCATCCTTCAACCTAGCATTTTCCTCAATAATATTTGCATGATCACATGAAGGAGTAGAGGTACTAGGTATGTCATATGAAGCAAGCCTAATTTGAAGTTGCTCATAAGACTCGGAGAGGAGAGAGTATTCACTCTTCAAGGCTTTGTGAGCCTTGTCTAGTTCATCTAGATCCTTCACAAGTTTCTCATGATCAACACCAAATTTGGCCTTTTCCTTTATAAGCACTTTAGTCTTAGCTCTAGCAAGATCTCTAGCTTTAGTGAGCTTGTTAAGTTTATCTTGAGGTTCTTCAAGACTTTCTAGCTTCTCTTCAAGAGATGCTATAGTTTCTTGACATTCCTCAAGAGCATTTTTAAGAGCATGTATTTCTAGAGAGTCTTCTCTCTCTATTTGGCACTTTTTCTCAAGAGTATCATTTAGTTGAGCCATACGAACCATGAGACTTGAAACATGCTTCTTAGTGTTACCTTGTAGGTTACTAATGAAATCATCAAACTCTAGCATTTCTTTTTTCACTTTTAGACTAGCGGGATTGTTGTGGGTATACTTCATGGGTGTACCATCGACAGTGCCTAGATCCGGCAAGCCCGGGTGGCCCGCAGACGGTGATGAGGCATGTGGCCCATCGGGCGGCCCAGTTGCTGTTGATCATGAAGGAAGAAGTCCGGCCCAGGATCAGTAAGCCGGATCCGTACCGACGTAGGAGTAACCCGGATCCATGGAGGCCCATGAGGAACCCGGATCCAGTACGACGTGTATGGAAGGCGGATCCGTGACGTGCACGGCAAGATATTGTACCGTAGCTAGGCTATCTGTAATCCGGCTAGGACTCTCCATGTAAACCCTAGATCTGTGCGCCTTTATAAGCCGGATCCCGGGAGCCCTAGAGGCACAACCACAACTCATTGTAACAACGCGAAAGCGCCGAAATAATTCCAGACAAGCAGCAGTAGGCCCTGTCATCGTGCAGGTGTTCCGAAGCTGGGTAACTCGCGTACCACCGTCCCGTGTGCACTCCGCCCTATGGCCCCCACTTCTTCTCCCCCTCGTGAGGATCCCTCCTCCGGGGTACCGTCGATTAGGCAACGACAGTTGGCGCCCACCGTGGGGCCTGTGGCGTCTGGAGGCCGGAACCGGGAGGGTTCCGCCATGGGAAGCTACGACGACACCATCGCTGTGGGGCGCGTCCTTTACGCCGGGAATCTGCCGATCGTCCCTCCGGATGAGTGCTGGATTCCGGCTAGGACAAACCCCGTCAAGCTCTCCATCGTCCCAATTGGCGGCATACACATCTTCATCGGGGAAACCGTCGATTCCGACGGAAACCCACTGGTAAGTAACGCAGACGCGACCGCCGCAGAGCTGGACGCTGTCGCGAAGATCCGATCTGAGACGCAGGAGCTTCCCAAGGAAGATTCCGCCTTGGATCTGGAAATTTCAAAGCCCACCCAATCCGCCCCTGAGCAGGAAACAAAGGTGGAAGACCAATGCAGATCCGCCTGGGTCTCCCAGGTGTTAGAAAAGCAGAGGTGCCACTTCATACACTTCTTGGCCCATACCGCCGGAACCGCCCCTCAAGAAGACGGAGCTGGTCCTGAGCAGGTAGAAGCACCGGAACACAACGCGGATCTGGATCAGGTTGAGCTTGTCGGAGAAAGCGAAGCTCCGGTTGAAGAGTCGATTTTGGGCAATCTGAGCCCAATTTCCGGAGATACCCCCTCCATGGAGTCTGATGACTTCGTTCGCAAGATAAGGGAATACGGATACAGTGATCAGCCCGAAGTCGACTCCGCCTAGCCCAAGCAGGTTCTCGCAACGGTAGCAGCGCTGGGACAAACTGGATCTGGAGACCAAGCCAGCCAATCTGACCCCCAACCATCCCAACAAGGATCTCCAATGTCTCGGGTACGACCCCAAAGGGATTCTTCCTGGGAGGAAATCCTGTCAGCAGAAGAGGTGGCCGCGCGAGCAGTTCTTAACACACCTATAACCTCGGGCGACGCCGCAGATCTGGAGGCTCTAGAGATCACCAGAAAGGAAATGCTGGCCACAGCCAAGAAGCTCGCCGATACCGAAGCTGCGTTAAAGGTAGGGAGGGCAGATCATGCAGCCTGGGCGGAAAACTTTGACAGACAGGACCGCGAGATTGCTGCCACACTCGAGCAGGTCAAGAGCATGAGGGCTGAGTGGGAGGTAAAGATGACCTATGCGCAGGCGGAGGCCGATCGAATTGTTAGAGAAGCAATTCCGCCTCGCAGGATACCCTTCAACACGCCCGCAGAGCACCAGCCGCTGGAAACCCCAAAGGACAACATGCAAAAAGCTGCGGAATTGCCGAAGAAGAAGGACGAAGAGGTTGATATCAACTATCTCCGCACACTTGTCGCTTCAAAGAATGCAAAGAAGCAAAGCAAGGTGGATACTTCGCGCAGGTTGGAATCCAATCCGGATAACTGTGTATCTACCGCGCAGAAGGACGCCCGTGCTGATCGGCATCCCGACGATGAATCACACACCGGATCCTCGGAGCGCAGAAGAAGGAAAGCCAGGGAACACCCAAATCCGATCCCCGTACCATCAAAGACGCCACCGTCAGATCCAAGAAAGGGAAAGGATGCAATGTACTCTGGACGAGACAAATACCGCAACCCCTCTCCTCCGCCCAACGGTTACCCGCGACCCTCGCCGCCGTAGTCCAGCCGGAAACACCAGGCCCCCAGTGGCATGGTGGGATTGTTATCCGCGACAACGTGCTGCCAAGAAACAGAACGAGGAGCGCTCGCCGGAACCTCGCCGGAACCAGAACAATGTTCATGAGCCCGAGCCCGAAGGAGTCGGAATGAGGACCGTGGTCCAGAACCTCGCCGGAACCGCGATCCAGAACCTCGTCGGAGCCATGACCCAGAGCCTCGCCGGAGCCGTGACCCGGAACCGCACCGGAACCACCAGGGCAGCCAACGCCAGGGCGAAGGCAGCCACAGGAGCCGGAGCCAGCACCAGGAAGGCCGAGGAGATTCAGATGGCGGAAGCAAGAAGTCAGACCGCCCACCTCGCAGGTCTCCCTCACCACCACCTAGCGGTGGCGGCGGAGGTGGAGGCGGAGGCAATGGCCGGAGATCTCGCTCTCGCTCAAAGTCTCCTCGCCATGGCTCGCGCGACGCGCGGGATCGCCTTAACGAGTACAGAACCGACTACATTGGTCCGAAGTGCTTTGGCAGGATGATTCGAGAGGAACCAAAGCCAAGGATGAACCTCAAGCTACCTGGAAATCTGAAGCATTATGATGGCACCGAAAGGCCGGATACCTGGATTGAGGATTACTACAATGATGTAACCTTCGCCGGAGGAACCCCTAACATCGCCTGCCGCATGCTTCAGTTGTACCTTGTAGGTCCAGCCCGGATCTGGCTAAGCGACCTCGAGAAGAATTCCATCTTTTGCTGGTTCGACCTGAAGAACGCTTTCGAGAAACACTTCAGGGGCACCTACAAGAGGCCTGCCACAACAAGCGACCCATGTGCATGCATCCGTAAGAAGGGTGAAACATCGAGGAATTTCCTCACCCGATGGTTGGCATGCAGAAACGAGTGCGAGAACGTCGACAACCGCACAGCAATGCACGCCTTCATTGGGGGCTTGCAGCGAGGAGGATTGCTACGGCACAAGCTAACTTGCATGGTCAATGCAAATCAACTGACGTTGGACGACATGATCACCATCGCCAGCGATCACACTGCCGCCGATGACGACGCAGGCGGTGATCTCGCAGCCACAAAGAATCCCCTTGCATCAAGAAAGAAGAACCGTGACAACGGTAGCAACAGCAGCCATAAGCGCAAGAACCCTGATGACCAGAAGAGTGGCGGATCCGAGATGATCGCCATGGCGTTTCAACGCGGAGGTTCAGGAGGCGGCAGAGGACGCGGACGCGGAGGCGGAGCCGGCAGGGTCAGAAGATACCTCCGAGGTCACACGGCGGATCCCGCGCCCCGCAAACCTATGAGGAATACAGAGACATGCCCTGCCTGGCCCATCTGGATCCGGCTACGGGGAAGTCCACTCACACCAACCGCAACTGCAAATGGGTCAATGATCTAAAGAACGACCCGGAGGCAGGGTACAAGCGCGCCCGGAAGCACCGCCCACGCGGCAAAGGTGGCAAGGGCAAGAACAAGGACAAAGAGGACGATAGTTCCGAGGCGATGGATGAGGATGATAACTCGCCGGATCCTAAGGCAGGAGCCGCAGGTAAATCCAATCCATTCGACAAAAAGAGCGTGGGGGCTTACCACACTTTCCTCGGAACCCCAACAGTACGCGCCTCCAAGTCAGCTACCCGGATCCTGAACGCTATAGTTCCGGCTGTGCCGCAAAGACGTCGTGGTCGGAAATCCCGTGCACATTTGATCGGAAGGATCACCCCGCAATCGTGCCAAAGGAATGCTACGCCTTGGTTGTAAGTCCCCGCATAGACGGGTATGACTTCTCCAAGTGCCTCATGGATGGCGGAGCCAGCTTGAACATCATGTACCTGGAGACTCTAGAGCGGATGAACCTCACCAAGGAACAGCTCAAACACAGCACCATTGAGTTTCATGGTGTGGTTCCGGGTAAGAAGGCGAACTCCCTCGGCAGCATCACACTTCCCGTGGCCTTTGGCGATGTTCATAATTTCCGCGAAGAGAAGATCACGTTTGAAGTTGTGCCTTTCAAGAGCTCCTACCACGTCATCTTCGGCAGGCCCACCTACCACAAGTTCCACGCAAGAGCGTGCTACATCTACAACAAGCTCAAGATTCCGGGTCCTAAAGGTATGATTACCGTATCCGGAGACTACAAAAAGGCTCATGAGTGCGAGTTAGGCGAAGCCGCCTTCACGCAGTCCGTGATATCCGGAGAAGAGCCGAAAGGCTACAGAGCCGCGGTGGATCCGATCGAGATGCAGACCACCAAGAAGCAGATCTCCGAGCAGAAAACCTCCTTCAAGCCCGCGATAGAAACCAAGAAGCATGACCTCATCCCAGGTGACTCTTCCAAGCAGGTTTCAGTCGGAGCCAACATGGACCCCAAATAGGAAAGCGCGCTCGTCGAGTTCCTCCGCGCTAACATGGATATCTTCGCATGGCAACCTTCTGACATGTCCGGAGTACCTAGGGAACTCGCCGAGCACTACCTCAACATAAATCCGGGGGCCAAACCAGTGAAGCAAGCTATGCGACGCTTTGGAGATAAGAAGCGCCGCGCCATAGGAATGGAACTAGCAAAGTTACTAGAAGCAGGTTTTGTAATAGAAGTTATCCACATCGATTGGGTCGCGAATCCCGTCCTTGTACCCAAAAAGAACACTGAAATACTAAGAATGTGCATCGATTACTGCGGCTTGAACAAACATTGCCCGAAGGATCCGTTCCCCTTGCCGCGCATTGACCAAGTCATTGATTCGACGGCGGGGCGGAACTTCGTGTTTTCTTGATGCGTATTCCGGTATCATCAGATCCGGATGAAGGAATCCGACCAAAAGGCGACTTCATTCATTACCCCGTTCGGTACTTACTGCTATGTTACTATGCCCTTTGGTTTGAAAATGCAGGTGCTACTTACCAACGTACGATGCGGCGGTGCCTCGAAGGACCAAATTGGCCGAACGTGCACGCTTACGTCGACGACATCGCGGTCATGACCCGGAAAGGATCCGACTTGATCAGCGACCTCACGTAAAACCTTCGACAACCTCCGCGGTACAAGATGATGTTGAATCTGCTGAAGTGCGTCTTTGGCGTGCCAGCCGGAAAACTCCTTGGCTTCATAGTCTCTCACAGAGGCATTGAAGTTAACCCGGAAAAGATCAAGGCAATCCTGTGCATCAAAAGGCCAACTTGTCTCAAAGATGTGCAACGACTAACTGGTTGTGTTGCAGCAATCAGTAGGTTTGTTAGCAGTCTTGGCGAGAAGGCACTACCTCTGTACAAGCTGCTTGAAGAAAACAGACAAATTTGTCCTGGGACGATGCGGTCGACGCAGCTCTTCGAGGGTTGAAGGAAATACTCACCTCCCCACCTATCTTGGCAGCTCCAAGCAGAGTCGAGCCAATGCTCCTTTATCCGGCAGCTACCAACAAAGTCATCACCTCGTCATCGTGGTGGAGCGAAAGGAAGAAGGTCATGAATATGACGTCCAAAGACCTGTCTACTATATTAGCGAGGTGCGACGGAGTCAAAGCAAAGATACCCTCACTTTCGAAGCTAGCCTATGGAGTTTTCCTAGGCAGCGGAAGCCGAGACACTACTTCCAAGAGCATCCAAGATGTGAGCCGTGAGCAAGGCCCCGCTGTCAACAATTCTCAACAACGCTGACGCAACAGGACGTACGGCTAAATGGGGCATCGAATTATCCGCCTTCGACATCGCTTACAAGCCCAGGACTGCGGTAAAATCCCAAGTCTTGGCAGATTTCGTCGCAGATTGGACAGAAGCTCCGGATGCAAGTCTGGAGCCGGAACCAGAGACATGGGTCATGCACTTCGATGGATCCAAGCAGCATCAAGGCTCAGGAGCCGGAGTCACCCTGAAGTCCCCTACCGGAGAAGAACTGCAGTATGTTTTGCAGATCCACTTCGAAGCTACTAACAACATGGCGGAATATGAGGCTCTACTACACGGCCTGCGCATCGCTAAGGAAATTGGGATCAAGCACATCATATGCTGTGGAGATTCCGACCTGGTGGCACAACAAGTAGCCGGAACCTGGAACGCCAGAAACTCCGTCATGGCGGCCTACAGAGACGAAGTTGATGAGATCGCCAAGTGCTTCCTCGGATACGAAGTCAAGTACGTCAGGAGAGACGATAACACAGCGGCAGACATGCTATCCAAGCTCGGATCCGGCAGGAGGCAAATTCCGCCTGGCATTTTCCTGGAGCATCTCCGGATACCCTCGGTAAAGGGCGCTAACCCGGAAAACCCAGAGGTGGCGTGTCTCCGGCTAGGGAAGTGATGGCTATCATTCCGGCTTGGACACAGCCTTTCTGGACTACCTCATCGATCGAAGTTGCTGCAGGACGAGGTCCTCGCACGACAGATCGTCAGATGAGCCAGAACCTACACAATAGTTGATGGACAGCTCTATAAACGAAGTGCAGCAGGGGTATTTCTTAAATGCGTCTCTAATCAAGATGGCATTGAAATCCTCAGAGAGATCCACGCAGGGGATTGCGGGCATCATGCCGCTCCCAGATCACTCGTTGCAAAAGCTTTTCGGTTAGGTTTCTATTGGCTTACAGCTAAAGAAGACGCTGATAAAATAGTCAAGACCTGCCGAGGTTGTCAGATTACGCTACTCAACCAAACGCTCCACCCAAGAGCTGAAGACCATACCTATCACCTGGCCATTTGCGGTCCTGGGGCTCGATATGGTTGGTAAGTTAAAGAGATCATCTCTGGCGGTTTTAAATACCTCCCGGTCGCCGTTGACAAGTTCAGCAAATGGATCGAGGCTAAGCCGGTGAGAAAAGCCGATGGTGCTACGGCACTAAAATTCGTCTCGCAGCCTCGTGATGAGATTCGGCATCCCGCACAAAGATAATCACGTATAATGGCACAAACTTCGCCCAAGGAGAATTGAGGGATTATTGTGACACAATGGGGATTCGATCGGACCTTGCATCCGTGGCTCATCCACAATCTAACGGTCAGGTTGAAAGGGCTAACGGTCTAATATTATCGTGAATTAAGCCGCGCCTTGAAGAACCACTGCGACGAGCAGCTGGAGCTTGGGCTGACGAGCTGGAAGCTGTTTTGTGGAGTTTACGAACTACCCCTAACAGATCAATAGGGTTTACCCCTTTTTTCCTGGTATACGGATCCGAAGTCGTGCTACCCTCCGACATCATCCACGATTCACCGCGAGTTTCCGCCTACAATGAAGAAACAGCTGATGAGGCCAGACAGCTATCTGTGGACCTGATTGAGGAAGCTCGGAACCTAGCTGATCAGCGCTCCGCCATCTACCAGCAGAAGCTCCGACGCTATCACAGTCGTCGAGTTCGGAATCGCTCCTTCATGGCAGGAGACCTGGTCCTCCGCCTTCGACAGGTGAAAGACCATAAGCTGCAAACTCCATGGGAAGGACCCTTCGTCGTTAGCAAAGTGCTCCATAACGGGTCGTACTACCTTGTTGATTTCCGCGAGCTGAGGGATAGACCTGCTAACTGGCACCGGAAACGCAAGCGTGAGGATCCGGATGACATTTACGATGAAACAGATCGCCCTTGGAACATCGCACAGCTACGTCCTTTCTACACTTAGTATATATTTTCCGAGTTATAAACTCTGTAATACTTATACATGATCAATGAAATAAAGCTTATGGTTCACTCTTTGAGTCTTTTACCTCCTTTACTTGTTCATTTTAGATCGTGTATGTTTTCCGACTAAAACCGCAGAGCTGGATTTTTCCGCCTAGGCGTGTACAAAAGTTGTGATTTTCAAAAATCGTCCTTCAGGACGTAAGCTTAAGTTTTCTGATTAAGTTGTTGTCTGTTGCGAACTCGTGGATTCCTTGTAGCGATTTCCGGCACCTACGCCTGGGGGCTTGTTTCCGCGGTTATTGACGGATTGCCATTGGGCTTCGTCGCCGCTGGCGAGCGTTTCCGGCTAAGGTCTTCCGGCTCGCGGAAGGTCAAGCGGGCAAGCTGGAAAACAATGAAATCAGCACTTGCTTTCTAACATAAAACGAAACATGCACATAACATTAACGGATAGCAGGATAAGTGTTTCCGCCCCATGCATAATCGTTTCGTTCCTAGCTACTTAATAATTTAAGTCTTATTACAAACCCACTCTGGGGCCAAAATGATGCAACTTGTTTCATTGTTTAAAACAGGAACTCTACTCGGAGTCCTCCTCTTCTGATTGCTGGTAGGAGGAGCCGTCGTCGCTGTCACCAGATCCGGCTTCAGAGTCGTTGCCAGAGTTTCCTCCGGAATGCTCGCCGCTTGACCCGGATCCTTCCCCGTAATACTCCGGCTCACCCGCTTCTTCCTCTGCATCGGAAAATCCTTCGGGCAGATCGTGCTTGTTATACCAGAACGAGTGATCCACTCGCCTGACAAACAGCTGTTCATAGCCTTCGGTTTCCGCGAGGAGGGCATCCATATCGGAACCCTTGGGGGCTCCGCGTGCAACATTCGCCAGGTTGAGCGAGGGGAAGTGAGCCTTGCAGGTGGCCAGGATTAGGGAGGCGACTCCGCGTGCTGAAGACTCTTGCCAGTCCTTGATGAAATCCGGCACCAGCTTCATAAGTTTGTGTAGGATAACGTTGCATAGAAAACAAAAATTTTCCTACCGCGAACACGCAATCCAAGCCAAGATGCAATCTAGAAGACGGTAGCAACGAGGGGGTATCGAGTCTCACCCTTGAAGAGATTCCAAAGCCTACAAGAGGAGGCTCTTGTTGCTGCGGTAGACGATCACTTGCCGCTTGCAAAAGCACGTAGAAGATCTTGATCACGATCGGTTCCGGCGCCACGAACGGGCAGCACCTCCGTACTCGGTCACACGTTCGGTTGTTGATGAAGACGACGTCCACCTCCCCGTTCCAGCGGGCAGCGGAAGTAGTAGCTCCTCTTGAATCCGACAGCACGACGGCGTGGTGTCGGTGGCGGTGTAGAAGTCCGGCGGAGCTTCGCTAAGCTACGCGGGCAATATGGAGTGGAGGAGCAAAGCTAGGGTTTGGGAGGGGGTGGCCGGCCACTCAAGGGGGGCGGCCAGCTTATGGTCTTTGGAGTGGCCGGCCCCCTCCCTTGGCCCCTCATTATATAGGTGGATCCCAAGTGTTGGTGTCCAAGTCTTCGAATAAGACCCGAAACCAAAACCTTCCATAGGAGGGGGAAACCTAGCCCAACTAGGACTCCCACCCAAAGGTGGGATTCCCATCTCCCATGTGGGGGGTGGCCGGCCCCCTATGGTGGAGTCCACTTGGGACTCCACCCCATCTAGGGCTGGCCAGCCATGGTGGTGGAGTCCCATGTGGACTCCACCTTCCTTGGTGGTTTCTTTCGGACTTTTCTAGAACCTTCTAGAACCTTCCATAGAACCTTCCGCGACATTTTATTTCACATAAAATGACATCCTATATATGAATCTTATTCTCCGGACCATTCCGGAACTCCTCGTGATGTCCGGGATCTCATCCGGGACTCCGAACAAATATTCGAACTCCATTCCATAATTCAAGTGCTACCATTTCAACATCCAACTTTAAGTGTGTCACCCTACGGTTCGAGAATTATGCGGACATGGTTGAGTACTCACTCCGACCAATAACCAATAGCGGGATCTGGAGATCCATAATGGCTCCCACATATTCAACGATGACTTTAGTGATCGAATGAACCATTCACATACATTACCAATTCCCTTTGTCTCGCGATATTTTACTTGTCCGAGGTTTGATCTTCGGTATCACTCTATACCTTGTTCAACCTCGTCTCCTGACAAGTACTCTTTACTCGTACCGTGGTATGTGGTCTCTTATGAACTCATTCATATGCTTGCAAGACATTAGACGACATTCCACCGAGAGGGCCCAGAGTATATCTATCCGTCATCGGGATGGACAAATCCCACTGTTGATCCATATGCCTCAACTCATACTTTCCGGATACTTAATCCCACCTTTATAGCCACCCATTTACGCAGTGGTGTTTGGTGTAATCAAAGTACCTTTCCGGTATAAGTGATTTACATGATCTCATGGTCATAAGGACTAGGTAACTATGTATCGAAAGCTTATAGCAAATAACTTAATGACGAGATCTTATGCTACGCTTAATTGGGTGTGTCCATTACATCATTCATACAATGACATAACCTTGTTATTAATAACATCCAATGTTCATGATTATGAAACTAATCATCCATTAATCAACAAGCTAGTTTAAGAGGCATACTAGGGACTTCTTGTTTGTCTACATATCACACATGTACTAATGTTTCGGTTAATACAATTCTAGCATGATATATAAACATTTATCATAAACATAAAGATATAAATAATAACCACTTTATTATTGCCTCTAGGGCATATCTCCTTCGATCTCCCACTTGCACTAGAGTCAATAATCTAGATTACATTGTAATATACCTAACACCCATGGCATTCTGGTGTTGGTCATGCTTTGCCCTAGGGAGAGCTTTAGTCAACGGATCTGCTACATTCAGATCAGTGTGTACTTTGCAAATCTTTACTTCTCCATCTTCGATGTACTCGCGAATCGAGTGGTAATGCAGCTTGATATGCTTCAGCCTCTTGTGTGACCTTGGCTCTTGTGCATTGGCGATGGCACCCATGTTATCACAGTAAATGATTAATGGGTCCAATGCACTAGGAACCACACCGAGCTCTACAATGAACCTCTTCATCCATACCGCACGATGAAGCCTCCGAAGCCGCTATGTACTCGATTCTGTTGAAGACTTCGCCACCGTGCACCGCTTCGAGCTTGCCCACCATCGCAGCACCATTCAATATAAACACGTACCTGCATTGTGACTTAGAGTCATCAGGATCAGTGTTCCAACTTGCATCGGTGTAACCGTTTACAACGAGCTCTTGGTCACCTCCATAACAAAGAAACATATCCTTAGTTCTTTTCAAGTACTTTAGGATATTCTTGACCGCTGTCCAGTGTTCCATTTCTGGATCACTTTGATATCTGCTAGTCAAACTAACAGCATGTGCTATATCCGGTCTAGTACATAGCATGGCATACATGATAGATCCCATCGCCGAGGCATAGGGGATGTTACTCATCCTTTCTCTTTCTTCTGCCGTAGCCGGTCCTTGAGTTTTACTCAATACCTTGCCTGGTAACATAGGTAAGAACCCTTTCTTACTTTCATCCATTCTAAACTTCTTTAGAATCTTGTCCAGATATGTACTCTGTGATAGCCCTATTAGGCGTCTTGATCTATCTCTATAAATCTTGATGCCTAATATATACGATGCTTCACCAAGGTCTTTCATTGAAAAACTATTATTCAAATAACCCTTAACAACTTTAATAGTTCTATATCATTCCCGATCAATAATATGTCATCTACATATAATATCAGGAATGCTACAGAGCTCCCACTCACTTTCTTGTAAATACAGGCCTCTCCATGACACTGTATAAACCCGAAGTCTTTGATCACCTTATCAAAGCGTCGGTTCCAACTTCTTGATGCTTGCTTCAGTCCATAGATTGAACGCTGAAGTTTGCATACTTTGTCAGCATTTTTAGGATCGACAAAACCTTTGGGTTGTACCATATACAACTCTTCCTCAATGTCTCCATTAAGGAACGCCGTTTTGACATCCATCTCGCCAAATCTCATAATCGAAAAATGCAGCTATTGCTAACAAAATCCTCACAGATTTTAGCTTCGCTACAGGTGAGAAAGTCTCATCGTAGTCAACTCCTTGAATTTGTCGGAAACCCTTTGCGACAAGTCGAGCTTTATAGATAGTAATATTACCATCAGCATCTGTTTTTGTCTTGAAGATCCATTTATTCTCGACAGCCTTTCGGCTATCAGGTAAGTTTACCAAAGTCCATACTTTGTTATCATACATGGATCCCATTTCGGATTTCATGGCTTCTTGCCATTTGTTGGAATCTGGGCTCATCATCGCTTCTTCATATGTCGCAGGGTCCTCATCATTGTTATCCACAATCATGACATTTAGACAAGGATCATACCAATCAGGAGTGGCACGTTCCCTTGTCGATCTGCGAGGTTCAGTAGTTTCCTCGTTCGAAGTTTCATGATCATTATCATTAGCTTCCTCTGTTGCCGGTGTAGGCGGTATAGGTACAATTTCCGCATCGCGCTACTCGATCAACGAGTATAGATTCATCAATCTCATCGAGTTCTACTTTTCTTCCAGTCACTTCTTTAGTGAGAAATTCTTTCTCAAGAAAGGTTCCGTTCTTAGCAACAAAGATTTTGCCTTCGGATTTGTGATAGAAAGTGTACCCTATAGTTTCCTTAGGATAACCTATGAAGACGCATTTCTCCGCTTTGGGTTCTAGCTTGTCCGGTTGTAACTTCTTTACATAGGCTTCGCAACCCCAAACTTTCAGGAACGATGACTTAGGTTTCTTATTAAACCATAATTCATACGGTGTCGTTTCTACGGATTTTGATGGTGCTCTATTTAAAGTGAATGCGGCTGTCTCTAATGCATAACTCCAAAATGATAACGGCAAATCAGTAAGAGACATCATACTACGAACCATATCTAAGAGAGTTCGATTACGACGTTCGGACACACCGTTTCGTTGTGGTGTTCCCGGCGGTGTCAATTGTGAAAGTATTCCGCATTTCTTTAAATGCATGCCAAACTCATAACTCAGATATTCACCTCCACGATCAGATCGTAGAAATTTGATCTTCTTGTTACGTTGATTTTCTACTTCACTTTGAAATTCCTTAAACTTCTCGAAAGTTTCGGATTTATGTTTCATAAAATAGATATACCCATATCTACTCAAATCATCTGTGAAGGTTAGAACATAACGATAACCACCGCGCGATGCTACGCTCATTGGTCCACATACATCGGTATGTATGATTTCCAATAAGTCAGTAGCTCGCTCCATCATACCATAAAATGGAGTCTTTGTCATTTTTCCCATTAGACATGCTTCGCATCTATCAAGTGACTCAAAGTCAAGTGATTCAAGTAATCCATCAGTATGGAGTTTCTTCATGCGTTTCACTCCAATATGACCAAGACGACAGTGCCACATATAAGTAGAATTATCATTTAATTTAATTCGCTTAGCATCAATGTTATGTATATGCGTATCACTACTATCGAGATCTAACAGAAATAAGCCATTCTTTTGTGGTGCTCGACCATAAAAGATATTATTCATAAAAATAGAACAACCATTATTCTCAGACTTGAATGAATAACCGTCTTGCATTAAACAAGATCCAGATATAATGTTCATGCTCAACGCGGGTACAAAATAACAATTATTTAGGCTTAAAACTAATCCCGAAGGTAGATGTAGAGGAAGTGTGCCGACAGCGATCACATCGACTTTGGATCCATTTCCAACGCGCATCGTCACTTCATCTTTCAGTAGTCTTCGTTTATTCTTTAGTTCCTGTTTCGAGTTACAGATATGAGCAACCGAACCAGTATCAAATACCCAGGTACTAGTACGAGAACCAGTGAGATAAACATCTATAACATGTATATCAGATATACCTTCTTTCTTCTTCTTGACAAGGCCGCTCTTGGATCAGCCGGATACTTGGAGCAATTACGCTTCCAGTGTCCCTTCTCCTTGCAGTAATAGCACTCAGCATCAGGCTTAGGGCCGTTCTTAGGTTTCATAGGAGGCGTGGCAGCTTTCTTGCCACCCTTCTTCAATTTTCCCTTAGACTTGCCCTGTTTCTTGAAACTGGTGGTCTTGTTGACCATCAACACTTGGTGCTCTTTCTTGATCTCAATCTCAGCAGCTTTTAGCATGCCAAAGAGTTCAGGTAACTCCTTGTTCATGTTCGCATATTGTAGTTCATCACAAAGTTCTTGTAACTTGGTGGCAGTGATTGAAGGACACGATTAATCCCCAGTCTGTTAGGAATCACTATTCCCAAGTCACTGAGTTTCTTTGCATGCCCGGTCATGGCGAGCATGTGCTCACTAACGGAGCTGCCTTCTTCCATCATACAGCTGAAGAAATGTTTCGATGCTTCATAGCATTCCACGGCCGCATGAGTCTAGTATATAGCTTTCAGCTCATTCATCAACTCATGAGGATCATGGTGCTCAAAACGTTTTTGAAGATCGGATTCCAGACTGCACAGGATGGCACACTGAACTTGAGAGTACCGAGTTTTCCGAGTTGCGTAAACAGCTTTTACTTCATCGGATTCATCTTCTCAGAGGGTCACCTAGCGGTGCATCAAGCACAAATTGCAGATTTCCGCCAGAGAGGAAGATCCTCACATGACGGAACCGATCGGTGAAGTTGCTACCGTTGCTCTTAAGTTTCTCTTTCTCTAGGAACTGATTAAAATTGATTGGGGACGCCATCTCTACAACATATATTTGCAATAGTTTAGACTAAGTTTATGACAAATTTAGTTCAAATTTTAATTCAACATAATTAAAACCCTAGGTGAACTCCCACTCAAAACAATATCCCTCGCATTGTCTTAGTGATCACACGAACCAAATCCACCGCACCTATGTCCGATCATCACGAGACAAGGTGTGATTTCAATGGCGAACACTCAAAGTGTTCATCATATCAACCATATGATTCATGCTCTACCTTTCGGTATCACGTGTTCCGAGACCATGTCTGTACATGCTAGGCTCGTCAAGGCCACCTTAGTATCCGCATGTGCAAAACTGTCTTGCACCCGTTGTATGCACTTGTTGATTCTATCACACCCGATCATCACGAGATGCTTTGAAACGACAAGTCTTGGCAACGGTGCTACTAAGGATGAACACTTTATTATCTTGAGATTTTAGTGAGGGATCATCTTATAATGCTACCGTCGCGATCTAAGCAAAATAAGATGCATAAAAAGGATTAACATCACATGCAGTTCATATGTGATATGATATGGCCCTTTTGTCTTTGCGCCTTTGATCTTCATCTCCAAAGCACGGACATGATCTTCATCATCTTCGGGCATGATCTCCATCATCGTCGGCGTAGCACCAAGGTCAATGGCGCCGTCTTCATGATTGTCCTCCATGTAGCAACTATTACAACTACTATGAGATACTACTCAACATGAAATTTAAAGACAACCATAAGGCTCCTGCCGGTTGCCACAATACAATAATGATCATCTCATACATATTCATCATCACATTATGGCCATATCACATCACCAAACCCTGCAAAAACAAGTTAGACGTCTCTAATTTGGTTTGCATATTTTACGTGGTTTAGGGTTTTCGAGAGAGATCTAATCTACCTACGAACATGAACCACAACGTTGATACTAATGTTTTCAATAGAAGAGTAAATTGAATCTTTACTATAGTAGGAGAGACAGACACCCGCAAAGCCTCTTATGCAATACAAGTTGCATGTCGAACGAGGAACAAGTCTCATGAACGCGGTCATGTAAAGTTAGTCCGAGCCGCTTCATCCCACTATGCCATAAAGATGCAAAGTACTCAAACTAAAGATAACAAGAGCATCAACGCCCACAAACCATTGTGTTCTACTCGTGCAACCATCTATGCATAGACACGGCTCTGATACCACTGTAGGATAACGTTGCATAGAAAACAAAAATTTTCCTACCGCGAACACGCAATCCAAGCCAAGATGCAATCTAGAAGACGGTAGCAACGAGGGGGTATCGAGTCTCACCCTTGAAGAGATTCCAAAGCCTACAAGAGGAGGCTCTTGTTGCTGCGGTAGACGATCACTTGCCGCTTGCAAAGCGCGTAGAAGATCTTGATCACGATCGGTTCCGGCGCCACGAACGGGCAGCACCTCCGTACTCGGTCACACGTTCGGTTGTTGATGAAGACGACGTCCACCTCCCCGTTCCAGCGGGCAGCGGAAGTAGTAGCTCCTCTTGAATCCGACAGCACGACGGCGTGGTGTCGGTGGCGGTGTAGAAGTCCGGCGGAGCTTCGCTAAGCTACGCGGGCAATATGGAGTGGAGGAGCAAAGCTAGGGTTTGGGAGGGGGTGGCCGGCCACTCAAGGGGGGCGGCCAGCTTATGGTCTTTGGAGTGGCCGGCCCCCTCCCTTGGCCCCTCATTATATAGGTGGATCCCAAGTGTTGGTGTCCAAGTCTTCGAATAAGACCCGAAACCAAAACCTTCCATAGGAGGGGGAAACCTAGCCCAACTAGGACTCCCACCCAAAGGTGGGATTCCCATCTCCCATGTGGGGGGTGGCCGGCCCCCTATGGTGGAGTCCACTTGGGACTCCACCCCATCTAGGGCTGGCCGGCCATGGTGGTGGAGTCCCATGTGGACTCCACCTTCCTTGGTGGTTTCTTCCGGACTTTTCTAGAACCTTCTAGAACCTTCCATAGAACCTTCCGCGACATTTTATTTCACATAAAATGACATCCTATATATGAATCTTAGTCTCCCACCATTCCTAACTCCTCGTGATGTCCGGGATCTCATCCGGGACTCCGAACAAATATTCGAACTCCATTCCATAATTCAAGTGCTACCATTTCAACATCCAACTTTAAGTGTGTCACCCTACGGTTCGAGAATTATGCGGACATGGTTGAGTACTCACTCCGACCAATAACCAATAGCGGGATCTGGAGATCCATAATGGCTCCCACATATTCAACGATGACTTTAGTGATCGAATGAACCATTCACATACATTACCAATTCCCTTTGTCTCGCGATATTTTACTTGTCCGAGGTTTGATCTTCGGTATCACTCTATACCTTGTTCAACCTCGTCTCCTGACAAGTACTCTTTACTCGTACCGTGGTATGTGGTCTCTTATGAACTCATTCATATGCTTGCAAGACATTAGACGACATTCCACCGAGAGGGCCCAGAGTATATCTATCCGTCATCGGGATGGACAAATCCCACTGTTGATCCATATGCCTCAACTCATACTTTCCGGATACTTAATCCCACCTTTATAGCCACCCATTTACGCAGTGGTGTTTGGTGTAATCAAAGTACCTTTCCGGTATAAGTGATTTACATGATCTCATGGTCATAAGGACTAGGTAACTATGTATCGAAAGCTTATAGCAAATAACTTAATGACGAGATCTTATGCTACGCTTAATTGGGTGTGTCCATTACATCATTCATACAATGACATAACCTTGTTATTAATAACATCCAATGTTCATGATTATGAAACTAATCATCCATTAATCAACAAGCTAGTTTAAGAGGCATACTAGGGACTTCTTGTTTGTCTACATATCACACATGTACTAATGTTTCGGTTAATACAATTCTAGCATGATATATAAACATTTATCATAAACATAAAGATATAAATAATAACCACTTTATTATTGCCTCTAGGGCATATCTCCTTCAGTTTGGTCATCGTATCGATGACTGTGGTTTTGGCCTTCTTCAGAGACAGAGCTGTGGCGATTCCGCGACAGGCTTCAAATAATGCGTCAATTGATATCCGCGCTTCATCGTATGCCTCCGTCCTCGTAAGGTTTGACTCTTTTGACCATTCAAAGCCAAGGCTTGCTGTGGAAGAAAGAGATTCAGTTCCGCTAGAGAGGACTCATACAAGTTAGTCGGAGCAACGATACGGAAAAATGCTTACGGAAGATAAGTTTGTCAATGGCTTCCGCCTCCGCTTCCAGAACTTTGTTCTTGGCAATTGTGGAAATCACGCGGCCCTGGCTTCTCTCCAGTTTTTCATTCAGCTCCGCCAGGTCGCGGGCATGCTTCCCGGAGAGCTCTTTCCTCGCCTCAGTCTCCTTGCATGAGGATTCTTGGATGAAGGCTTTGAGGGACTCGTTCTCCGCCTCAAGCACCTTGACTTTGGCGGAAAGCTCATCAAGCGAGGAGTGCTTGGCAGATTCTTCTGAAGGCAGAAAGTTGCACACATTATGCATCCTGAACTATGACAGTACAAAAAGTGAAGACCCGGATCTCGTACCTTTAAGGCGGGTCTCAAGCAGCTGGATAGCCTTTTGGCTGTTTTCCGCGTTCTGGCGCAGCCCCTCGATCTCCGTGATCTGCTCTAGCACGTGAATGCGCAGATCTTCGTGCAATTTCCGTGTGGTCTGTGAAGCAGTAGGGAGTTAGCCGGATATTTAAAAATCCTGGGGGCTAGCGAGGAATTCAGTAGGTATAATTTTTTTTAAAAATTCCGTCTAAAGTACATTCTGGGAAAGCATCGGATAATACACATTGCACGGAACTATATCACCCAATGCTTGGGGGCTAGTATTACCTGCCGCACTTCCTTGTGCTTGGCGAAAAAATCCTTCAGGTTCTCCTCCAGTTCGGCGAGTTCACGCACCTCGTCGTCCGGTTTTCCCCACACCTTGTTCAGCATCGCGGAAACTTACGCGTGACGTTGTGCAAGGGTAAGCTTTTGGAGGGACGGAGTTGGTTCGAGGTTGACTCGAGTCACGTTGGTAACTTGGAGGAGCTTAACTTTTTGCTCTTGTTCTTCTCCAGTAGGCCCCGCGAAAGCGGAGCTTGGCTGATCTGGCGGAGGAATGGGTGAGGAGGTCCCCTGGGCGGAGTCACCATGGTGGGCAGGATCTTCAGGAAGGTCATCAAGGTCGATGACGTCTTTCGGATCCGGCTTGCTGGCAGATGAAGCCTTGGGCGGAACTTCCACCTCAGGAGTAATTGGAATGGAAGCCGGAGATGGCTTGGCCTTCTTCTTCGGGACCCTTGGGGCCTTGGGGGGCTGGCTTCCGGAGCTTCAGAAATGACATAAAAGCATAAGTACGAGTTTTAGCGTTAAACCAGAACTTGGGTCTCGGAAGTAGACGCTTACCCGGAAGGCTTGAAGAAATGCTGGATGGCAGGCTGCCCTTTGTTGCTGGTATTAATCAGCGAGAGGCGCTTCTTTTCCGCCTCAGCTTTCCGGGTAGCCGCAATGCTGAGCGTCTCGCGAGGGCGTTTCGCATAAGGGCTGGAAGGGGCTGGCTTCTTCCTCTTCGCAGGACGTGGAGCTTCAGGAGCTTCCGCCTCTGATGCGGCTTCCGGATCCGCGTTGCCAGTGGATGGGACTCGGAGGAGAGTTCCGAGTTCGCTCTCCTCAAGCGCCTCGAGCTAAATGCAAAGTTAACACTTAGAAAAGTTTGAAGAAAAACAATAAACCAAAGTCAAGACGACGTACCGCGGTTCCGGATCCCTCCGTGTGGATGTCTTTGTTGCATACGTGAACGTGGAGTTCACGTGGGATTTTGATGAGGACCCGGATCCTTTTGTCGATGGCGTCGGCGGAGAGATTGTCCTTGGTGGCGCGCATTGGATCGTCGTGCCCTGTGTATTCAAACATTAGGCGATCCCTGTGTTGCAGCGGCTGGATCCGCTTCGTGAACCAGGAAAGGGTTAAGTCCTTCCCCGTCAGCCCCTCCTCCATGAGCTTGCAGATCCGCCTGACAGCGCGGGTCAGCTGTGGTGAGTCGGAGAAGTGGGGGCAGTGCGTCCATGATGGAAGCTCCGTGGCGGGGCAGTTCTTGAAAGGCGGCAGCTTCCTGTCGCTCGCGGGGTCGGAGACGTCCTTCAAATAGAAGAAACCCCCGGACCAGTACCTCGCGGATTCGTGGCGGTCGGTGGGAGGGTAGACGCGGCCCGGGCGAATTATGAAGGTGACGGAACCGCAAGTCGCCAATTCGGAAGTCTGGCGGATCTTCTCCTTCTTGACAGAAAAATAGTACTGGAAGAGGGGGAGCTCTGGAGTAACCCGGAGGTGGCCTTCACAGAGAGCGACGTGGTTGCTGATGGCGAGCACGCTGTTCGGAGATATGTTGTGGGGTTGGAGTCCATACGTCTTCAGAATCTCCCGAAAGAAGTCCGAAGGTGGAAATGAAAATCCGCGCTCCACTAGTGCCTTTGTCAGCACCATCTCGTCGTCCCTTGGAGCCGGAGCTGGTTCATTTGGAACTGACCTCCAGCTTCCGGGTTGCAGGAAGCCCTCCGCCTCGAGATTCTTCAATTCCATCTCAGTGGTGGTGCAGGGCCACCACTTCCCCTTAGCTTCGGAGTCGCGCTTTCGAGCTTTCGATTTCTTGGCAGCCTCTTCCGCCTGCTGCTCCGTTTGACCCGCCCCGGAGGTTTTCTCCGGGTGAGCAGAGGTCCCCTCAGCCTCCTTGCCGGAATCCTTTGAAGGATCCAGCCTGACTGGAGCGAAGGGAGGAGGGGCGGAGGAGATTGGCGTCGCCATGATTGGTTCCGAGCTCGGAGGTGGAGTCGTTGAAGACATCTGAAGAAAAAGAGTTTGGCGGAAATTTTCCTTAGTCGGATCCCACATCGTCTTCCCCAGGTTCACCCCTACCAACTGCGGCGCGAAGATGAAGCTCGAAGATTTACCGTAATGGCGTGTGCGGTGGTCGGAGTCGCCGGCGACGAGTTTTCCGTGCGGTGGCTCGCCGGAGTTAAGAACACGAAGAACACTGCGGTGGTGGGTTCGCTCCGGCGATGCTGAAAGTGCATGGAGCCCCCATGTGTGGTTTTGGTAATTAATGACAATCCCTATGGACTAATGTTTGCTTTGAGTTATATTTGTAGGAGTTGTCCATAGGCAATTCTTGAACCATATGTTGGCTTCAAGGTTGCAATAAGAATAAATTGATGAAGGATATCAAGTGTCAAGTATGTCTTGAAGATGAAGATGAAGTGAGCCCTCAAGCTACTTCAAGACATCAACATGATGAAGAATGAAGAAATGAAGTGCAAGTTCAAGATGAGCCATCTCGAAGAGATCCTTTGCTTGAGTCTTGCCATCCATATGGTGATCATGGATATGTGAAGATGCGCCGAAGAAGAAGCTCTCCCATGGTGGATTATGGGGGAGCAATCCACATGGTGGTCATGGTTATGTGAAGATGCGCCGAAGAAGAAGCTCTCCCATGGTGGATTATGGGGGAGCAATCCACAAGACTTCGTCAAGCAAGCACAAGCAAGAAAGGCGTTCCATCTTGTTGAGGTCAAGATCGTCGTCATCGAGCTCAAGTGGAATGCGCAAGTATAAGGTTTGCTCTTGATAGGGTTTGTTTCTCACCGGTCTCATGGTGTAGTTGGAGACCGGTTTATAGTTTAGTTGCCGTACTATCAAGAGGGCTCTCGAGTGAGTAACTCGATCGTATCGTTCGGAGAGAGCTCAAACCTTTGCATCCTTGCATCATCTTTCTTGGTTGTTATTTGGACCTTATCCATGTGATGTTTTAGAGCTTGTGCTTATTCTCATGACAAGCTCTAGTTCATCGAAAACGGATTTCGCATAGATCACTTGTTGCGTTTTCGAGTTTGGTTCATCATCTTTCTTGGTTTTATTTGGATCTTATCCATGTGATGTTTTAGAGCTTGTGCTTATTCTCATGACAAGCTCTAGTTCATTGAGAATGGTTTTTCCATGGGCAACTTGTTGCATTTTCAAGATTGGAGGTTTTACCGGTATGTCTTTTTGAGATAGGTCAAACCTTTCTTCATTTGTTTCTATCCTCCTTTGCTGGACTATGATGTTTCTATGCATATTGTTGTAGAGCTCATTGTTGTGATTTCAACGAGCCCAAGATCATCGAAATCGGAGTCCGGATGCAAAAGTTATGCCCGTTTTAGTTTTGGTGTTTCTGCAGTTTTCTTAGGCCGGATATTTTGGAAATATCCGGGCCGGATATCCGGGCCGGATATTTCGGAAATATCCGGCCCCCCCGAAATCGTCTAAGGACCGGAAGAAAAGCAGCTCTGGATAGGGGCCGGATTTTTGGCCGGATTTTGTCCAGGTTTTGTCCCTGAGGCCGGATTATCCGGCCCCCGGATAATCCGGCCCCAACTTGGGCCGGAATATCCGGCCCTGTTTTTGCCCAAACGGCTCGATTTTCTTGGGGGGTATAAATACCCCCCTTCTTCCTCCTTGGGCTGTGCTTCTCTCACTCTCTCTCTCCTCCATTGTTGAACTAGAGAAGCTTGCACTATCTCTCAATCCCTCCATGATTCTTGCCCCCATTTGAGGGAAAAGAGAGAGGAGATCTAGATCTACTTTTCTACCAATCAAATCCATCTCTTTGTGAGTGGAATCCTCTAGATCTTGATCTTGGTGTTCTTTGTGAATTCCTTTGTTCTTCCTCTCTTATTCCCCCAATAGCTTTTGTAGCTTTGTTGGAATTTGAGAGAGAAGGACTTGAGCATCTTTGTGGTGTTCTTGCCATTGCATTTGGTGCATCGGTTTGAGTTCTCCACGGTGATTCGTGGTGGTGAAAGCAAGAAGGTTGTTACTCTTGGGTTCTTGGAACCCTAGACGGACTCTAGGCCTTTGTGGCGGTTTGTTGGGAGCCTCCAATTAAGTTGTGGATGTGTGCCCCAATCTTTGTGTAAGGCCCGGTTTCCGCCTCGAAGGAAATCCCTTAGTGGAACCGTGACCTAGGCCTTTGTGGCGAGGGTCACCGGAGATTTAGGTGAGGCGCCTTCGTGGCGTTCGGTGTGTGGTGTGAGTACCGCATCTTGGGGTGAGGCCTTTGTGGCGTTGGTGTGCATCGAGCAACCACACCTCAAGGTGAGCCTCTTGTGGCGTTCGGGAGCACTAAGCAACCGCACCTCTCCACCGGAGATTAGCACTCGCAAGAGTGTGAACTCCGGGATAAATCATCGTCTCCCGCGTGCCTCGGTTATCTCTATACCCGAGCTCTTTACTTATGCACTTTACCTTGTGATAGCCATCGTGCTTGAAGTTATATATATCTTGCTATCACATACTTGCTTGTATTGCTTAGCATAAGTTGTTGGTGCACATAGGTGAACTCTTGCTTAGAATAAGTTGTTGGTGCACATAGGTGAACCATAGTATATAGGCTTTGGGCTTGACAAAGTAAACGCTAGTTTTATTCCGCATTTGTTAAGCCCATCTCGTAAAAGTTTTAAATCGCCTATTCACCCCCTCTAGGCGACATCCGTGTCCTTTCAATTGGTATCGAGCAAGGTCTCTCATTCTTAGGCTTCACCGCCTTGAGAGTAAAGATGCTCGGTTAGGGGATTAGATCACAATAACTTGTTTATATTTGATGGCACAAATTATGATCTATGGAAAATTTATGTGCTTAATATTTTGCGGGTATTTCCCCGAACATGGAGCGATTTCTTGACATGGGTTTTTCTTCTCCTAAGGATCCCCAAAATTTATCTTATGAGGAGAAGAAAAACTCTTGTCTCGATGCTCTTGCTTCTCATGTGTTTTCCATTGTTGTGAGCAATGTAGTTACTTCTTCAATCATGCCTTTTGGGAGCGCTCATGAATTATGGACAAAACTTCGAGATAAATATGATGTGTCCAATATCATTGAGGATGATTGTATTGCTTCCACTTCCGGCCGTGATGAGTTCTCATCTTCATCCACTTCACCAAAGTGTTTCAAGACACAAGGTAATGATATGGTGAGTGGTGATGGAAATTGCAATGTTGGTATTGAGCTTACTATTGATGATCCTTCATCTATATCTCATTGCAATGGTTCATCTTTGGACTTAAACACATCTAGCACTAGAAATGATTTACATTCTTGTGTTGATAGTCCTTGCATATCATGTGTAAGTTGCTTGAAAAATCTAATGATGATATGCTTGCATTGTCTTGTGGCCATGATAAAAATGATTCTATTTCCTCTAGTTGTTGTGTGTCTAACAATGTAGAGGAAACCAAAGATTCTATTGGTCAAGACAAGATCTTGAAAGGAGCCTCAAGTAACTCCTCATCTTTATTTCACGGTCCTCATATATGCCTTATGGCCAAGGGTTCCACGGTACCTCCTACCATGGAACCTAATATGTCTCGTGGTGATAAGAATGAGGATGAATATGAAGAAGAGGATTGGGTTGTCTCTCTACGCGATAAAGGTGAGAGTGTATTCAAGGTTCTTTACAAAGATAAAATTGCTAGCTCTCACTTCTTTGAAATCTTGACTACCGCTATTGAGAGCCAAAAACTTATTTGGATGCATGAGAACACCATTGATAAAAAGGGTGCTCTTGAACGAGAGTATGCCGATGATGTAGCATCTTTAAAGAATGATCTTGAAGAAGAACAAGAGACCGTAGCCTCTCTTGAGGAGCAACTTCAAACCCTTGAGGTGTCTCAAAATGAAATATTTGCTAAACTCACTAAAGAAAGAGACCATGCTAAAGCTAAATTAAAATTGCTTAAAAATGAAAAGTTCAAAGTTGGTGTTGGCCATGATAAACTTGTTAAGGATCTAGATGATCTAGACAAGGCCCACAAGGCCTTGGAGAGCGAACACTCTATCCTCACCAAGTCATATGAGCAACTACAAGCTTCATATTTAAAAGAGCATGCTATGTTACCTTCTCTTCTTAATATGTCTTGTGATGATGCTTGTGCTACTAACTCTACTTCTTGTGAAGCATCTATCTTGAAGGAGAATGTTGAGCTAAGGGCTCAACTTGAATTGCTAACTAGCAATTATGGGAAATTGGAAGAAAATCATGGAAAGCTTTCTAGCTCCCATGAGGATCTTCTAGCCTCCCATGATAGGCTAAAGTTAGCTCATGAGACTATCATATCGAAGGCAACACCTTGTGAGCCTCATGTGGATACTAGCACTACTACCCAAAATGCTATATTGCCATGTGCTAGTCCTAGTAATTCATCCACTCATAGTATTGCTAAATCTTGTGATGAATTATCTTCCTTGCCTTCTTGCTCTAACAATGAAGGTTCTACTTCCTCTAGTACTTGTGTTGTTACTAACCATGTAGAGGAAATCAAAGAGCTCAAGGCTCAAGTCACTTCTTTGAAGAATGACTTGGTAAAGAGTCATGAAGGGAAATGCAAACTTGACACGATGTTAAGTGTGCAACAATCCCCCAATGACAAGAGTGGACTTGGATTCAAATCCAACAACAAGAACAAGTCCAACAACAACAACAACAACAAGAAGAAGGGCCAAGTACAAGTCAAAGACCCGGCCAAGATTGTTTGCTTCAAGTGCAAAATTGAAGGGCACCATGTTAGATCTTGCCCTTTGAAGAAGAAGCAAAAAGGGAAGCGGCCTCAAGCTCAAACTCATATTCAACCTCAAGTTGAAGAAATTCCACTTCCCAAGAAGAATCAAGCCAATGCTCCCATTGTGGAGAAATCTAGTGAGAAGAAGGAGAGGAAAAGAACTTGCTACATATGCCGTGAGAAGGGCCACATCTCCTCTTTTTGCACTATTGGTACCTCATCCAACTCTATCTCCATTGATGATGTTTATTCTCTTCGTAAGGATGAGGGTGGCAATGTGTTTGCCAAATATGTTGGTGCTCAAAGTGGTGTCAAGAAAAGAACCATTTGGGTTGCCAAGCCTATTGTGACTAACCTCTTAGGACCCAACTTAGTTGGGGACCAACAATCCAAAACTTGATCAATAGGTGCTTGTTGGTGGGCATTGGAGACTTGGTTACATCATGAAGAATTAAGGGATCTTCATCACTTATCTTATCTCAAGCCAAGTCTTTTGGTTATCTTACTTCTATCATACACCCAATGTTCCTCCTTGCGGTAACATGTGCTCAACTCATTTATATTGAAAGTTACTCGCCCCTTTGCATGTGTTAGTTTTGTTCCTAACATGTGTTTGTATATGTTGTGCATCCTACGTGTTTTTCTTGAGAAATCAAGGCTATGTATGTTAGGTTGCACACCATGAATTTGTGCTTGTGTTGGAGCCTCTTTGCATCTTGTTGTATCTTATATGGCTCTTATGAGAGATTATTGGACTATAACATTTTGGGGGAGTGATATGCCTTTAGGAATTTCACAATCCTAACAATGTGTGTACATGAGGAATATCACTTAGAATTGATATTGCAAGATTATCTAGTCTCTATGTGGTATGTCATCTTCATGAGAAATTCAAATTCTAATGTTCATTAATATCTCTAGTTGGATCTTATTTGCCTCTTGTGAAAATAAATTCCTTATCACATTATGGGGGAGTAATAAGCTTTGTGCATATTACAAGCCTAGGAAATGTGAACATTTGAGGTTGTGTCACATAGAATTGATATTGTAGATTATCTCTCCTATGTGGCATGTTTGCTCAAACAAGCTCCAATTTGCTTAAATGGCTTCATTGCTAATATCTTTGTGGATCTTATTTGTGTAAGTTTTTCTTGGCATGGTTTTTCACAACGTGTCCCTCAATACATTTTTGGAAAACCATGTGCTTCAAGTCATACTATTAATTGCTTTGCATGTTGGTATGAATACTATTAATTGCTTTGCATGTTGGTATGAATACTATTAATTGCTTTGCATGTTGGTATGAATACTATTAATTGCCTTGCATGTTGGTATGACTAAATGAAGCTATCAAGAAACTTTCTTTGCATGATGGTTAACTCTTATCTTTTACCATATGCTTTGTTCGTTGTAAATATGATCTTATGTATACTTACAAACTACCACCGGGAAATATTTCCTAATACCTCTTGTCCTAGGACAATTGGTAATCAATTATGAGGTAGATATTTATTGATCATATCTACATTGGCTCTTGTGTTTAAATTGCCTTATTTATTGCCATGAATTTGTTGTGCTTTGACTCCCATGTGTCTTCCTTGCATCTTATGGATCTAATTTGTCTATTCAAACTTTCTTAGCATTTTAGTAGATATAGGTAGCGTGATGATCCTAGTTTTGTGCATTTAGTATTCATATGCAAAATCCTAGATAATGCACTAATCTTGGGGGAGCTCTCCTATATTTGTTAGAATGCTTAACATCTCTTGATCATTATCAAAATTTGGTTTTGGGAGACATAAATTTTCTTTTTGGTACTTTGTGCCATCATAAAAAGTATCGAGGGTTTGGTTTATTTGTTGGAACCTTGCTCTCTTGGGAGTTGGTTATCTCATTCCTTTGTGCTTAGGTTTAATTAGCTTCTTATAATGAGATAAGTCTTTGGAGTCAATCTTGTGTTGATTTGATTCTTTGATATAATTTGGACAACCATTGTCTCTTGGTTTATTTGGTGTTTTGTCCAAATTGTATCTTCCTTTGGTTCTTGAAAGTATTGTGCATGCATATTTAATATATGTATATCTTATGGCATGTGTCACTTTCTTTGATCCAATATATAGGGTAAACTCCATCAAATCCTAATTTGACTAAGATGTGCATGAAATTCAATTTCATATCTATATGCACATAGAATTGTGGAGTTTGTCCTATATGTTGTAGTGTGTCTAACTACTTCGGACCCAATTAGTTTGGGGACCATTTTGTACTTACCTTTGTGTTAGGTACAATGGATATGCATTGAATGCTTGTCTCACTCTTGGAAAGAAGTGGTGACTCAATGGTAACGTGAGGCAAGCTAGGATGATCAACGAACACATATCTACTACATCCACACCAATGCTATCTTGGTAACAAGTATCTTCTCATGCATACTTTTTCTTGTATCCAACCTTATGGTTGCATCTTGGCATGAATCTCTTGATTTGCAAATGTTGTGCTTCTTGCAAAAGTCTTAATGAAACCTCTTTATTGTGAATGTGAGTAATTTGAGATGAGTGCATTTGTTGGGAAGTATTTTAAATCATGCTCATGATTCATCCATCCCAACTATGCCTATCTAGCAATTTTGTTGCATATCAATTCCTCAAGGCTCTCACATGTGCAATATAGATGAAAGTGCAAATTTAGTTACTTCTTTTGGTATCCCCGTTTGTGATACTTGTTGCCTTTCTCAAATGCATCCCAACTATCCTCTATCCCTTGTTGATATTTGTGATGTATTTTAGTTGTTTGTGGTTGAAGTTCATGAATGTACAATAAGATAAAATTGAGCCTTTGGCCATGCTATTTAAGCAAAAATTCTTATTGGTATATTGCATGACTTCGTCTTGAATATCATACTATTTTTCTTGCGTATCTATTTTGTGTGTGCATGTTTCTTTGTGGATAAATATCTTTGTGATATTGCCCACTTAGAGAAACTTATACACATAAGAGATGATACATCTCCTTTTGATATCTTTTTTATTTATTGCATGTTGATTGGTCATGCCAAGCAATATAATTCATTGAAGACTATGATGATGTTTTTTGCTCATCCTTGTAATAGTCTTATAATATGCTTTATCATGCCTTTCACATATCCTCTTGGTTGAGCCTTTTTTTATTATGGTGCCTCTTACTTGTTGCTCAACTATTTGTTTGTTGCAAGTGTTAAGCTTATTGTTCTATCTATGATCTATTGCAAATGTTTGTGTTTTAAATGGTAATAAGGGAGTGAGGATTCCATGTTATGCATATTGTATTCAAATACAACATTTTAATTTATGCATGTACCTTGGGGAGCTTCCTCATTTGATTTAGAGCACTATCTTGTGGCGATCATTAGAGTTTGATTCACTTGGTATCTTTTGTTTTTGAATGATATTATGGGAGTGATGATTCCATGTTTGTGCACTTTATACTCTAATGGAAATTGTCTAGTTTTGTGCACAAACCTTGGGGAGCTTCCTCATATTATTTAGAGCAATCTTCTTGATCTTATCATAATATCTATCTTTCTTTTGGTATCCTCTTTGTGACTCATTTGGTTGCTTGCTTCATTTGTTGAAGCTTCTTGACTTTGTTATCTTTTTGCAATCTTTGATCCTATCTATAGTGTGATTCCTTCCGAATATTCGCCATTGGATATGTGCATTTGATTCCACTCAAATTATGAGAAATGCACACGCTATGGAGGAACTCTCACTATATTAGCCTTTTAAATTTTTCACCCATTTCGGCAATTGGTGCCAATGGGGGAGAAGTTTGGAGGGTTTAAGGGAATTTGGTTATGTCTTTGCTTTGTGCTTAAGCATGTGCCTTTATTGCATTGCATCTTGTTGCTTTGCATAGTTGAATATTTAGAGGAAACTCCACTAGGCTTTGAATGCCAATATATGCAATGAAAGTCAAGATCATTCACACATGCATATATTATGGGGGAGTTTGCTCTATATATTCAACTTATTTGTTACTTAAATTCCTTATATAAACCCTCTCAAAGAGATTGTCATCAATTACCAAAATGGGGGAGATTGAAAGTGCATGGAGCCCCCATGTGTGGTTTTGGTAATTAATGACAATCCCTATGGACTAATGTTTGCTTTGAGTTATATTTGTAGGAGTTGTCCATAGGCAATTCTTGAACCATATGTTGGCTTCAAGGTTGCAATAAGAATAAATTGATGAAGGATATCAAGTGTCAAGTATGTCTTGAAGATGAAGATGAAGTGAGCCCTCAAGCTACTTCAAGACATCAACATGATGAAGAATGAAGAAATGAAGTGCAAGTTCAAGATGAGCCATCTCGAAGAGATCCTTTGCTTGAGTCTTGCCATCCATATGGTGATCATGGATATGTGAAGATGCGCCGAAGAAGAAGCTCTCCCATGGTGGATTATGGGGGAGCAATCCACATGGTGGTCATGGTTATGTGAAGATGCGCCGAAGAAGAAGCTCTCCCATGGTGGATTATGGGGGAGCAATCCACAAGACTTCGTCAAGCAAGCACAAGCAAGAAAGGCGTTCCATCTTGTTGAGGTCAAGATCGTCGTCATCGAGCTCAAGTGGAATGCGCAAGTATAAGGTTTGCTCTTGATAGGGTTTGTTTCTCACCGGTCTCATGGTGTAGTTGGAGACCGGTTTATAGTTTAGTTGCCGTACTATCAAGAGGGCTCTCGAGTGAGTAACTCGATCGTATCGTTCGGAGAGAGCTCAAACCTTTGCATCCTTGCATCATCTTTCTTGGTTGTTATTTGGACCTTATCCATGTGATGTTTTAGAGCTTGTGCTTATTCTCATGACAAGCTCTAGTTCATCGAAAACGGATTTCGCATAGATCACTTGTTGCGTTTTCGAGTTTGGTTCATCATCTTTCTTGGTTTTATTTGGATCTTATCCATGTGATGTTTTAGAGCTTGTGCTTATTCTCATGACAAGCTCTAGTTCATTGAGAATGGTTTTTCCATGGGCAACTTGTTGCATTTTCAAGATTGGAGGTTTTACCGGTATGTCTTTTTGAGATAGGTCAAACCTTTCTTCATTTGTTTCTATCCTCCTTTGCTGGACTATGATGTTTCTATGCATATTGTTGTAGAGCTCATTGTTGTGATTTCAACGAGCCCAAGATCATCGAAATCGGAGTCCGGATGCAAAAGTTATGCCCGTTTTAGTTTTGGTGTTTCATAGTTTTCTTAGGCCGGATATTTTGGAAATATCCGGGCCGGATTATCCGGGCCGGATATTTCGGAAATATCCGGCCCCCCGAAATCGTCTAAGGACCGGAAGAAAAGCAGCTCTGGATAGGGGCCGGATTTTTGGCCGGATTTTGTCCAGGTTTTGTCCTGAGGCCGGATTATCCGGCCCCGGATAATCCGGCCCCAACTTGGGCCGGAATATCCGGCCCCGTTTTTGCCCAAACGGCTCGATTTTCTTGGGGGTATAAATACCCCCCTTCTTCCTCCTTGGGCTGTGCTTCTCTCACTCTCTCTCTCCTCCATTGTTGAACTAGAGAAGCTTGCACTATCTCTCAATCCCTCCATGATTCTTGCCCCCATTTGAGGGAAAAGAGAGAGGAGATCTAGATCTACTTTTCTACCAATCAAATCCATCTCTTTGTGAGTGGAATCCTCTAGATCTTGATCTTGGTGTTCTTTGTGAATTCCTTTGTTCTTCCTCTCTTATTCCCCCAATAGCTTTTGTAGCTTTGTTGGAATTTGAGAGAGAAGGACTTGAGCATCTTTGTGGTGTTCTTGCCATTGCATTTGGTGCATCGGTTTGAGTTCTCCACGGTGATTCGTGGTGGTGAAAGCAAGAAGGTTGTTACTCTTGGGTTCTTGGAACCCTAGACGGACTCTAGGCCTTTGTGGCGGTTTGTTGGGAGCCTCCAATTAAGTTGTGGATGTGTGCCCCAATCTTTGTGTAAGGCCCGGTTTCCGCCTCGAAGGAAATCCCTTAGTGGAACCGTGACCTAGGCCTTTGTGGCGAGGGTCACCGGAGATTTAGGTGAGGCGCCTTCGTGGCGTTCGGTGTGTGGTGTGAGTACCGCATCTTGGGGTGAGGCCTTTGTGGCGTTGGTGTGCATCGAGCAACCACACCTCAAGGTGAGCCTCTTGTGGCGTTCGGGAGCACTAAGCAACCGCACCTCTCCACCGGAGATTAGCACTCGCAAGAGTGTGAACTCCGGGATAAATCATCGTCTCCCGCGTGCCTCGGTTATCTCTATACCCGAGCTCTTTACTTATGCACTTTACCTTGTGATAGCCATCGTGCTTGAAGTTATATATATCTTGCTATCACATACTTGCTTGTATTGCTTAGCATAAGTTGTTGGTGCACATAGGTGAACTCTTGCTTAGAATAAGTTGTTGGTGCACATAGGTGAACCATAGTATATAGGCTTTGGGCTTGACAAAGTAAACGCTAGTTTTATTCCGCATTTGTTAAGCCCATCTCGTAAAAGTTTTAAATCGCCTATTCACCCCCCCCCCCTCTAGGCGACATCCGTGTCCTTTCAGATGCTCCGGCGATTACTCTGGCAGGTTCCGGCACGGCGGAGGAAGGGCTCACGGGCGGCGCTCGGCAGGAAGGTGAGAAGGGGGTGAATGAAGGTAAGGGGTCTCGACGGCTGATATTTATAGGCTGAGGGGATAAGATTCGTGCTCCGCATCCTGTGGTCGGAACGCAAGCGTCACGCCGTTGGATGCGTGACACGTGTCCCAAACCCTAGCGATAAAAATGGCTAGGGATAAGTTACCGCGCAAATCGCGCGAAAATGGCGCCAGAATTGGCGGAACCGTTTGAGTCTTTTAAGATTCCGGGTAATTGCGTGAAGATAAGTTGGCTCTCGTTCGCGAGCAGGGAATAACCCGGAAATGTTCTTTGGAACGTCGATGGATGAAGTCCCGCAGGATGAGAGCATTTTCCGGCTGTAAGTTGGAAAAAGAAGAAAATGCGAAGTTGGAGTTTTTCAAGTTTCTCCGCGTTGCCAGAGATGCCGGAAACTAAAGGTACAAGCATGGCGGAAACTGCAGGTGAAACTCGGAGAACTCTGGGGGCTACTGTTGTGGGTATACTTCATGGGTGTACCATCGACAGTGCCTAGATCCGGCAAGCCCGGGTGGCCCGCAGACGGTGATGAGGCATGTGGCCCATCGGGCGGCCCAGTTGCTGTTGATCATGAAGGAAGAAGTCCGGCCCAGGATCGATGGCCGGATCCGTACCGACGTAGGAGTAACCCGGATCCATGGAGGCCCATGAGGAACCCGGATCCAGTACGACGTGTATGGAAGGTGGATCCGTGACGTGCACGGCAAGATATTGTACCGTAGCTAGGCTATCTGTAATCCGGCTAGGACTCTCCATGTAAACCCTAGATCTGTGCGCCTTTATAAGCCGGATCCCGGGAGCCCTAGAGGCACAACCACAACTCATTGTAACAACGCGAAAGCGCCGAAATAATTCCAGACAAGCAGCAGTAGGCCCTGTCATCGTGCAGGTGTTCCGAAGCTGGGTAACTCGCGTACCACCGTCCCGTGTGCACTCCGCCCTATGGCCCCCACTTCTTCTCCCCCTCGTGAGGATCCCTCCTCCGGGGTACCGTCGATTAGGCAACGACAGGGATCAACCCCTAGATCATTAGCAATGTTAGGCATAGAGGGGTTAGGATATGATACCTCGGAAGATTTAGCCATGAGGCAACTTTCTTCCTCCACATGAAAGACCTCATTGGGAGATTCTTGTTGGTGAAGAATTAGTAGCGAGGGAGGCAAAGGCAACCAATCCATTTGAGGTTGCATCTTCTTCATCATCAACATCTTCATCTCCGGAGGTATACTCTTCTTGAGTTGATAGCACAATAGATGTGTCCAAGGTGGACCTTGCCATGAAGCAATGTGCATTCTTGCGTTGAGGGTTCTCATTGGGTGAATCAAAGAGAGATGAAGAGGGAATGTTGGTGGTGACAATGGCGGCCACTTCTCTTGAGCTTTCCTCTTCATCATCACTACCACTAGCAATCTCATCGGAAGAGTATTCTTCATTAGCCACTAGCACAATCCTTGAGGGCCTCTTGCCCTTCTTGTTCTTGTTATAGAATTTCTTGTTGGGGGGCTTTGAATATTTGCCCTTTGAGTCTTTGCTCTTGTCCTTGGGGATGAGCCTTCCACCATTAGTCTCCCTATTCTCATAGGGACATTCGGCAATGAAATGGCGCTTGTCATTGCAATTGTAGCAAGATCTTGTTCTTGGGCCCGAGCTTGAGGGACCCCTTGAGTTGTTTCTCTTGATGTTGTCCTCCTTGGCCTTGGAAGGATCAATCCAAAAGGTGTTTGCATGGAATGCCATGTGGTCATGGTAGTGGTGTTCCAAGTCTTCCGGATAGGTCATGCTCCAAGATGCCCTATAAGATTCTTGAGGAATCACTTCTTGCACGGGGTTGACCACCAAGGCAAGGTTGGATCCTTTTGTCATCCCAATGGCACGATTGCGGGAATCATGAGAGTTATGCTCAAGCACCTTGAGAGCTTGCATCTCGTGCACGGCTTGTTGAGAGGTGAGAGAGGCATAGCATTCTCTTCCGACAAGAGTCTTGACATCAATAGGCTCGAACGGCATCATGCACTCAATGTACTTCTCCTTGATCCAAGAGTCATTAATGTGAGAGGCACCAACAATCCGGAAGGCGTCGGCAACGGTGAGAAGTCTTCCATACATGTCTTCATGATCTTCATCCGGAAGCCTCATGAATCCTTCGGCTTTATTCCAAAGAGCATTATACTTGTTCCTTCTTGTGCTCTCACTTCCAATGCAACCTGCGGCCAAAGCATCCTGATACGTCTCCGACGTATCGATAATTTCTTATGTTCCATGCCACATTATTGATAATATCTACATGTTTTATGCACACTTTATGTCATATTCGTGCATTTTCTGGAACTAACCTATTAACAAGATGCCGAAGTGCCGATTCTTTGTTTTTCTGCATTTTTTTGGTTTCGTAAATCCTAGTAAGGAAATATTCTCGGAATTGGACGCAATCAACGCCCGGGGTCCTATTTTGCCACGAAGCTTCCGGAAGACCGAAGAGTCAACGAAGTGGGGCCACGAGGTGGCCAGAGGGGCGGCGGCGCGGCCCCACCCTTGGCCGCGCCGCCTGTCTCTGGGCCCTCGCGTCGCCCCCGACCTACCCTTCCGCCTACTTAAAGCCTTCGTCGCGAAACCCCCGATACCGAGAGCCACGATACGGAAAACCTTCCGGAGACGCCGCCGCCGCCAATCCCATCTCGGGGATTCGGAGATCGCCTCCGGCACCACTGCCCGAGAGAGTGGAATCATGTCCCGGAGGACTCTACGCCGCCATGGTCGCCTCCGGAGTGATGTGTGAGTAGTCTACCCCTGGACTATGGGTCCATAGCAGTAGCTAGATGGTTGTCTTCTCCTCATTGTGCTTAATTGTCGGGTCTTGTGAGCTGCCGAACATGATCAAGATCATCTATCTGTAATTCTATATGTTGTGTTTGTTGGGATCCGATGAATAGAGAATACCATGTTATGTTGATTATCAATTTATATCTATGTGTTGTTTATGATCTTGCATGCTCTCCGTTATTAGTAGAGGCTCTGGCCAAGTTTTTACTCTTAACTCCAAGAGGGGGTATTTATGCTCAATAGTGGGTTCATGTCTCCGTGAATCTGGGGAAGTGATAGAAATCTCTAAGATTATGGATGTGCTGTTGCCACTAGGGATAAAACATTGATGCTATGTCCGAGGATGTAGTTATTGATTACATTACGCGCAATACTTAATGCAATTGTCTGTTGTTAGCAACTTAATACTGGAGGGGGTTCGGATGATAACCTGAAGGTGGACTTTTTAGGCATAGGTGCATGCTGGATAGCGGTCTATGTACTTTGTCGTAATGCCCAATTAAATCTCACTATACTCATCATAATATCTATGTGCATGGTCATGCCCTCTTTATTTGTCAATTGCCCAACTGTAATTTGTTCACCCAACATGCTGTTATCTTATGGGAGAGACACCTCTAGTGAACTGTGGACCCTGGTCCAATTCTCTATACTAAAATACAATCTACTGCAATATTGTTCTACTGTTTTCTGCAAACAATCATCATCCACACTATACATCTAATCCTTTGTTACAGCAAGCCGGTGAGATTGACAACCTCGCTGTTTCATTGGGGCAAAGTACTTGGTTTGTGTTGTGCAGGTTCCACGTTGGCGCCGGAATCCCTGGTGTTGCACCGCACTACATCTCGCCGCCATCAACCTTCAACGTGCTTCTTGGCTCCTACTGGTTCGATTAAACCTTGGTTTCATACTGAGGGAAAACTTGCCGCTGTACGCATCACACCTTCCTCTTGGGGTTCCCAACGGTCGCGTGCTGTACGCGTATCACATCCCAAGCATCCTTGGCGGTGGTGAAATGCCGAACACGAGACAACTCCTTTGTCCCCACGGTGGTTTGAATCATGTGCAAGGCGGTGTTGTTGAGTTGACTATCAACCGCTTCTCTTCTAGTCAACTTCTTGGGGTTGTAAGGATTGAAGCCTTCCTCGATGATTCTCCAAAGTTCATTGGAGGCACTGCGAACATGAGAGCTAAACTCAAATTGCCAAGTATCGTAATCATTAACGGAAAACTTAGGTGGGTCGCCCCGGATGTTTATATGAGGATGGGGAACCGGTATATCGGGTGATTGGAAAGGTGGAGCTACTCGATTGTAGCTCTCACTTCCACTAGTTCCCTTGGGAGATGCAATGGGGGGTTTGATAGTGTTTAAGTTATCACCATTCATGGGTGCGGTAGCGGAGGGTAATACCGAAGTATCACCCTCTACAACCGCATCCGTGATATTAACCTCTATGGTGGGAGCCACGGGACGGGGAGGGGCCAAAAGCTCGGAAATCATTTTTCTCATGCTTTCCGTTTGAGCATCCATGTATGACTTCAACGAATTGATATCATCCATGGTGACCGGCCTAGTCTCCCCTTCCGATGGTCCATCCTCCGGCATACTCTTAGGCGGTTAAGCCCGAAATAAGAGCCGAGGCTCTGATACCAATTGAAAGGATCGTATGCCGCACCTAGAGGGGGGGGGGTGAATAGGTGCTAACCAATTTTTAGTTCTTTTTCAATTTAGGCTTGACACAAAAGGTAAATTCTCTAGATATGCAACTAAGTGAATTTACCTATATGACAAGGCTAACAACTAAGCAAGATATAGCTAGGCAATATAAGAGATAGAATAGGATAGAGGTAACCGAGAGTGGAGCACGCGATGACACGGAGATGATTCCCGTAGTTCCCTTCCTTTGAAAGAAGGTACGTCTATGTTTGGAGGAGTGTGGTTGCTACGAAAGCCAAACCAACAGCCACGAAGGCTTCACTCAAATCTCCGGTGAGCAACGCTACGAAGGCCTAGCCCACTTCCACTAAGGGATTTCCTCGAGGCGGAAACCGGGCCTTTACAAGGTTCTTGGGGCACACATCCACAACCGAATTGGAGGCTCCCAAATCTGTTACAACACAACAATCAACAACAATACATCAACACAAATCAACTAGGGATCCAAAGAGGAACACTAGCAAGGGGGCCCTCAAACAAATGAGGGGGAAATGCAAATTGCTTCGGTGAAGATGTAGATCGGGGTCTTCTCCTTCGATTCTCCAAAGCACAAGGGATTTGGGTGGTTGAGGGAGGAGATCCGATGGATTTGGTGTTCTTGGTGGCTCAACAATGGTGTATGTCTTTTTGGGGAGAAAGTGAGCAACACTAGCACTTTGGAGAAGAAGACTTTAAATAGTCGCTGCCGATGCAGCCGTTGGAGCTGTTGGAGAGGGGTGGCCGGTAGTACCGGCCAGGTTGGGCCGGTACTACCGCTCCTAGGCGACGAGCGCGGCCAACAGGAGAAGGCCACGTGGCCAGGGGAGCCCGGGCCGGGAGGGGAGGCCGGAGCCTCCGGCCGGGGTACCGGCCGAGGTACCACCGGGGCTCCAACCTCCCTAGCTTGTGTACTGATCCGCCCCGCACCAACCGGTACCTTGGGCGGTACCAAGGCCGGAGCCTCCGGCCGTGGCCAGGCCGGCGGTACCGCCCAGGCCTCCGGCTCCTTCTTCTCTTTGTTTTTCTCTTCTTCTTCTTATTTCTTCCTTTCTTCTTTTCTTTCTTTTCTCTTCCGATATCTTGCATACTCTTCACGCTTTGAGCATCTAGAGAATGTAATAACCTACAAATCTTATAAACCGAAATGTTCATATATTATCATTGTCATCAACACCAAAACTACATATAAAATGAGATATGATCTTTCACCTCCTCTGGTCCCTCTCGGGTGTTCTGGAAGCTTCGTGGAATTATAAGATGTTGGGCGTTGATTTCGTCCAATTCCGAGAATATTTCCTTACTAGGATTTCTGAAACCAAAAACAGCAGAAAACAGGAACTGGCACTTCGGCATCTCGTTAATAGGTTAGTTCCGAAAAACACATAAAATCATCATAAAGTGTGAACAAAACATGTAGGTATTGTCATAAAACAAGCATGGAACATCAGAAATTATAGATACGTTGGAGACGTATCAGCATCCCCAAGCTTAGTTCCTACTCATCCTCGAGTAGGTAAACGATAAAAGATAATTTATGAAGTGACATGCTACCAACATAATCTTGATCATACTATTGTAAAGCATATGAGCTGAATGCAGCGATTCAAAGCAATGGTAAAGACAATGATTAAACAACTGAATCATATAGCAAAGACTTTTCATGAATAGTACTTTCGAGACAAGCATCAATAAGTCTTGCATAAGAGTTAACTCATAAAGCAATAAATTCATAGTAAAGGCATTGAAGCAACACAAAGGAAGATTAAGTTTCAGCGGTTGCTTTCAACTTGTAACATATATATCTCATGGATAGTTGTCAACATAAAGTAATATAATAAGTGCAATATGCAAGCATGTAGGAATCAATGCACAGTTAACACAAGTATTTGCTTCTAGGACAGAAGGAAATAGGTAAACTGACTCAACATAAAAGTAGAAGAAAGGCCCTTCGCAGTGGGAAGCATGGATTGCTATATTTGTGCTAGAGCTTTTATTTTGAAAACATAGAGAGATCATAAAAGTAAAGTTTTGAGAGGTGTTTGTTGTTGTCAACGAATGGTAATGGGCACTCTAACCCCCTTGCCAGACAGACTTTCAAAGAGCGGCTCCCATGAATTTTATTTTTGGGTGGCACTCCTTCCAACCTTGCTTTCACAAATCATGGCTAACCGAATTCTCGGGTGCCTGCCAACAATCTCATACCATGAAGGAGTGCCTTTTTATTTTAGTTTTATTTAGATGACACTCCTCCCCACCTTTGCTTTCTCAAGCCATGGCTAACCGAATCCTCGGGTGCCGTCCAACAATCACATACCATGGAGGAGTGTCTATTTTTGTAAAATTATGAAGGTTAATTAATTTGGGACTGGGAATCCCATTGCCAGCTCTTTTTGCAAAATTATTGGATAAGCGGATGAAGCCACTAGTCCATTGGTGAAAGTTGCCCAACAAGATTGAAAGATAAACACCACATACTTCCTCATGAGCTATAAAACATTGACACAAATAAGAGGTAATAACTTCTGAAGTGTTTAAAGATAGCACTCAAGCAATTTACTTTGGAATGGAAGAAAAATACCATGTGGTAGGTAGGTATGGTGGATACAAATGGCATAGTTATTGGCTCAAGGATTTTGGATGCATGAGAAGTATTCCCTCTCAATGCAAGGCTTAGGCTAGCAAGGTTGTTTGAAGCAAACACAAGTATGAACCGGTACAGCAAAACTCACATAAGAACATATTGCAAGCATTATAAGACTATACATTGTCTTCCTTGTTGTTTAAACACCTCACTAGAAAATATCTAGACCTTAGAGAGACCAATCATGCAAACCAAATTTTAACAAGCTCTATGTATTTCTTCACTAATAGGTGCAAAGTATATGATGCAAGAGCTTAAACATGAGCACAACAATTGCCAAGTATCACATTATCCAAGACATTATGCCAATTACCATATGAAGCATTTCCCGTTTCCAACCATATAACAATTAACGAAGCAGATTCAACCTTCGCCATGAAAATTAAAAGCTAAGAACACATATGTTCATATGAACCAGCGGAGTGTGTCTCTCTCCCACACAAGCATTTATTCAGAGAATGAAAATAACAAAACGAAAATAAAAGCACACAGACGCTCCAAGTAAAGTACATAAGATGTGATGGAATAAAAATATAGTTTCACTAGAGGAACCTGATAATGCTGTCGATGAAGAAGGGGATGCCTTGGGCATCCCCAAGCTTAGATGCTTGAGTCTTCTTGAAATATGCAGGGATGAACCACGGGGGCATCCCCAAGCTTAGAGCTTTCACTCTCCTTGATCATATTGTATCATCCTCCTCTCTTGATCCTTGAAAACTTCCTCCACACCAAACTCAAAACAACTCATTAGAGGGTTAGTGCATAATCAAAAATTCAAATGTTCAGAGGTGACACAATCATTCTTAACACTTCTGGACATTGCACAAAGCTACTGGAAGTTAATGGAACAAAGAAATCCATCAAACATAGCAAAACAGGCAATGCGAAATAAAAGGCAGAATCTGTCAAAACAGAACAGTCCGCAAAGACAAATTTTGTAGAGGCACCAGACTTGCTCAAATGAAAATGCTCAAATTTAATGAAAGTTGCGTACATATCTGAGGATCACTCACGTAAATTGGCAGATTTTTCTGAGTTACCTACAGAGAACACTGCCCAAATTCGTGACAGACAGAAATCTGTTTATGCGCACTAATCCAAATCTAGTATCAACCTTACTATCAAAGACTTCACTTGGCACAACAATGCAATAAAATAAAGAAGGAGAGGTTGATACAGTAGTAACAACTTCCAAGACCCAAATATAAAACAAAATTGCTGTAGTAAAATAAACACATGGGTTATCTCCCAAGAAGTGCTTTCTTTATAGCCATTAAGATGGGCTCAGAAATTTTAATGATGCACTCTCGAGAAATGTTAGTTGAAGCAAAAGAGAGCATCAAAAGGCAAGTATGAAACAAATTTAAGCCTAACATGCTTCCTATGAAAAGGTATCTTGTAATAAACAAGTCATTTAAGCATAATGCAACAAGCATAGGAAAACTAGACCAGCGCGACGCAAACGGACGCTCGCGGACATTAAAATGCGTCGCGCTGGAGATGCCCTCACCCTCTTTTTCTCTAACAAAACATATCTCGCTATTCTTCCTACGTTTAAAGAGAATTTTATGGACATGGGTCTTCTGAATCCGATATTACTTATTCTGAAAGTAAGTTACACGGTATATCGACCCTTGAGTTACACTTTTCACTGGAACTTTTTCATTTTTGCCTAAGCAACATTTTGAATTTTGGTATAAAAAATGGCAAACATGTACATATGTGCATCCTCTATGTAAAAAAAATGGAGGCATAGAAACACGAATTTTGGGTTGAACCCATCCTGAGCGATGATATTATGGACACAATGTTGATATGGCGTTCCCACATAATGGTTACCGGAGCAGTTGTCATCCTCAATGAAATGTATTTAATGCTAGTTTCTTTTTTTTCTAAATTATTGATTGAAATAGCACGCTGTTTTGATATGTGGTGCATTTTTCATGCAAATGGAGAATTTTATATTAAAATATGCTCACCTATCAAATTAGTCAAATTTAACATATTTTTCATGCTTTAAATTGCGTTGTAATTGTTATGTTCATTTTGTTGCATGTAGTTTAGGTAATAAGTCCTCTTGCATTACACTTGTAGTGCATCAAAGAATCCATCGCAATTTGCAAAAGAAAATCTATCGCAAGAATTTGCAACAATGACGATGAGGGTTTAGTTGGTGGGGAAAATGGTGATGGTTTAGTTGAGCCTACTCCACATATAGGTCGGTGAGAGGAGCTAATTTCACCAACGAGGAAAACGAGGCCTTGTGCAATGCATGGAAAGTGATCAGGCTATATGCAAATGTGACAATTTAGTGAAGGCTACCCTAGCACAATTTGAAAGTCCTATCGAAAAACCCGGATGAATGTAGTTATATATAGTGCATGGGATTACCACTAGACGCGCAGGTGGAAAACAATGTAACATGGCGGGCCAGTGTACTCGTACTACTTCCTCGTCCTCATCCTCGCGTTCCACGAGCATCTCTCGAATGACTCATCCAAGTGCTAGAAGTGCAACGCCTCCAAGGTGTCCACATATAAGGGATGGAAGCGTCGCATGGCAGACTACTAGATCCGCGCGGGCGGCCAGGGCATGAGAGAGGTGGTTGCAGTAGTGAAGGATGTGTGGCAAAACTACCCTAAAACGCACATCCCACTTGCCTTTATAAAGACCCCCTTGGCATGCTTCTACACAAGAGGCTCACTCGATCGAACTCGAATCCTTATCTGAATTAGGATTCTAATTTGGATCCTGATTTAGATCCTAAAACAAATTAGACCTCCAATCCCTTCGGCGCGTGACCCTATAGATTCACGCATGTTTAGACATGACACGATTATAACAACTCAGCAAATAGTTGGCAGCGCCCTCTAGCAAGACATACCAACTTCTAGACGCACATAAAAAATTGCATTGTTGTTCCCCTTGCCTCGCAATATTAGGTCAAGCTCCACTACGACGACTCTTTCTCGACCTTGTGATTTTGAATCTCTTATTCGGTTAATTCTTAACATTAAGTAGCATGATCATGCATTTATGAATCTGGTCACTTGAGGGCCCCATAGATATCTCTATCGAGTAGAGAGGCAAATCTCATCTTGATTGACCATATATACCTCACATCATGTTTCATGACAAACCCTAAAAGCTACATTTATAGCTGCTCAATCACGATGTAGTGTTTGATAGCCCCTATGTAGGTCGATCCACACCCCGAAAGTACATGTGACAATCTCAAGTCTCATGACGAAGCGTACACATTATGTAGAGAGATAACTATGAGCATTATTGTTATATCTCAAGTTGGGTCAGTCCAACACCATGCCATAACATGTGTCCACATGATCAATTTGGCATGTCTATTTCCAACTTGTGAACATAGCCATCGGCGATTACATGCACTAATCTAGTATTCATGTGTGTTCCCACATGAACCTTAACTATGGACATCTTAGAATAACCATACAAGTATATATAAAGTTTCACAAACAAGTCACATACTTTTCGATCAATACAAAAATATTATTCAAGGAACATTCAATAAATCATATGGATACAACGAAATATAATCATCTATATAATTGCCTATAGCACATATTTTTAACAGGCAAGGGATTCATTTTGCATCACTGTTGGAAAATTCTCGAGAATGATGAGAAATGGAAGAACCACCTCATAAAACTCCAACAAAGAACACACCTACCTCTAGCTCGGTTGGAGAGGTTTTGTGGTTGACACCAATGATGAAAGCTAAGCATCCTCACTCTGGTCTCTTCGATTAACAAAAAGAGGGTGAAGGGAGGATATAATGTGAGTTACAAAGAATCATTGGACAACAAGATGCTCGATAGTAAGGACATTGCTTATCAAAGGAGGGACTTGAAAGAACAAAGAAATGGAGGAGAGGAGGGAGGTTGAGGAGAGGAAGGTTGATGCCGAGGGGTGGAGGGCTATGACCAAGGAGAAGTTGGCCAAGATCGAGGAGAGCAAGATGACAAACTAGAAAGAAATTACTCAAGAGATTGGACAATGAACAAATGATCATGTTCATGGATCCAAATGGTATAGGGTTCGCGGGTGGTTCATGGTTGGCAATGGTGGGATTGGTGACATGGGAGGCAAAGATGGTGATGTAAGTGACAATGGGTGCCACTTCCGACTTTTGCGGATGATGCACTTTGTGGTTCTAGGTTTGGAGTTGAAAGTCAATTTAAAACATTGCAGAAATTTAAGATCCAGATAATCGGGTATCCGATTTTGCGTGGGCTCTTAAAACAAATTTTCTTTTTACTAAGCAAACATTCTCTTCAATTGCCAAAACCGGTTTAAAAATTCAGGTAAGTGAACTTTTGACGAAAGAAAGAAAGAAACAGTATCATGTCGACACATCCTTGAGACGTAATCCAACGGCTGGGGGTTCCGAGCGCTGAGAGCCAGCGGCTCGTGATTCGTGTGATTTTGGGGATCTCGCAGGCTCGCAGCCCTCGTCCTCCGGCATTGGTGGGCTTTTTGGGTGCGGCGGAGGAGAAAGAGGAGTCGTAGTCGGAATGGACGGGGAGGAGACGACGTCGAGCTCCAAGGCGGCCGCTCCGGCAACCATCCGCCTCGTCAACTTCGTCTCCGAGGAGCAGGCAAGGCTACAATCTCCTAATCTCTCTGGATTGCTCGCCCGCCTACCTGCCCTAGCACGTACAACCTAGAACAAAACGCTGAGATTTTGCTGGGGGTGGGGAAAAACTGCAGCTTGACGAGGCGAAGCGGTCGAGAGGCGAGCGGGTGGAAGACGGCACCGCCCAGCGCGACAAGCCCCTCTTCCAGGTACTTCTCTCTTTCTTCTTTCTCGCCTTTGCTCCAGTTTGCTTGCCCACAATCTGGCTGCTGGCTAATGCGCCTGTTCCCGCTGTGCAGATCCTGCAGGAGAACAAGGATAAGAAGGATGCCGAGTTCAATGAGCGCTTCAAGCACAGTAAGTTGCCCAACCACTTGACATCTTATCTTACAGCCCCAGCGAAACACAGATGAAGTTGCCGTGTTTTAGGCGTAGAAAGACCAGTTGTAGCTTTTGAAAGTGCAGTAGCACGGCTAATGCCCATCAAAGGATGCAGTTACTTAGAGCAAGCTAGAAGTATGACTAGCAATTCAGACACTTAAGCCTGTGAACAAGTGCTTACTGATAGCAATGAATCTGTGTGGTAGTCAGTCGTAGTTATAGTGTTAATACAGTTGAGCTTACCTAGTTACCTGTACTTTTTACTGAAATAGAGTAAAAGAGGAGTATATCCTTCTTTGATTTAGAAGCTGGGGATAGATTGAAAAACAAGTTTGGTCTTGCTGGACAACCTTTTCTAACCTGCTCTTGTCTAGCTCCCTGTTATCGCTGTTTCTTGGTTGAAACACAAGATGCAGGGTCTTGTGGTTTTACTAAATACTTTGTTGTTTTTTGATCTTTCTATGTTGTATCCAGGACCTCCAAAAGCCTTGGATGAGGATGAGTCGGAGTTTCTCGACAAGTTAGCTTTGGTAAGCATTTAATATATGCTAGCATTGAAAGTGATAGTTCCAGCTAGACTGTACAAATTGGACGTACATATTGCTGTTCGTTCTTGTAGCTATCAGTTTCCTCTCCAGACTGAAATATTCGACCAAGGTAGAAAAGGTCACTTTGTACTGGAAAATACGCTTATTTCTAGTCAGCCATAACAACCACAAAATGGCTGCCGCCACATGCCACCACACATAATTAGTCTTGTCTCCTGGTTTCAGAAAAATGTCCATAAAGTCATTTCTGTCACCAGGACTACGATGCTTGACATATGTTTCCCGTAGCACACACCACACAAAAGCCGCCACAGGGCATCTGAAAATGATATGATCCATCCTCTACCACCCAACAACAAGCACAGAACACACTCCCAGGCCATCCCCTAGTAGCCAGCTGGGAAGCAGATTGAATCTGCCCTCTAAAACACATCCACAAGAAAATTCTCTGTTTAAGAGGACAGTTTTTCTTCCACGTACCCATCATCCGCATGTATATTGTACCAGGATTCAGAATAAACCTGTGCAGAGACCTGGATGTGAACACTTTTTTGCCCTCTAACTGCCATGTTACAGTGTCTTCAGATTCTTTTAACCTGACACCAGCCAGAATCAATCCCAAATCTTGCCATTCTCTCATCTCCCCCCCCTGGGTAAATGATCTGTTGAAGGTTAACCCCCAAATGTGACCACCACACACCTCGGCCACTGTTTTATCTTGCTGTTCACAACAAGAAAAAAGCAGTGGGTATTGTGTTTTCAGAAGACATTCACCCACCCACACATCATGCCACATAAAAGTTTTCTTCCCATTCCCAATCACATAAGAGGATCCTTTTTGGAACCAATGTTTTATTTTATGTAAAGTTTTCCAAAACTGAAACCCCCACTGCCATCAGATTGATAATACAACATATTTTCTTCCGAAAATTTTACAGTACATTCAGAAGATTTCTATGTATGTGCAGATTGAAGCTCAAATTTTTTGAAATCTCATAAATATGTTTTTTTTTTTAAACCGGGAGCACTTTTTAAACCGGGAGCACTGGTGCTCATGTGCCGAAGTTACTTTTCGAACCCAAACCACCATATTCTTAAGGTTTGCGCAGCACCTCCCACTTCACAATATGGTATTTTTTCTTATCTCCCCACCCTTCCCAGAAGAACCTAGCTCTAACCATGTCCATCTTATCATGGGCATTCTCTAACAAGAGATAGAAACCCATTGCATAAGTTGCTAGATTATCCAGGCAAGAGTTAATTAACACAGCCTTACCATCAGAGGAGGCTTGGCTACTACATCCACTTCCTAATTTCTTAACCAGTTTTTTTTGGCACAAAATCCAAGTCTTTAACCAGTATTTTCTCCCAGCTAATTGGCAAACCCAAGTACTTAAATGGGAAATGACCGATCTTACAGTTAAGCATCATAGCGATCCTCCCCATCTCACTCTGTTCCACACCCACACAAAAAACTTCACTTTTTTGGTAGTTAATGCATAGGCCCCTCCTCAAAACAATACAATATAAACTTCAGTCATCACACTCTCTTCATCATGCTGAACAAGCAAAACAGTATCATCAGCATATTGCAAATGTGACACTTCCCCAGGGATTTCATTTTGAGCAACCCCTCTAAGATGCCCATTTGCTTTGGCAGAGTTCAAGAAACTCCCTAGAGCCTCAGCAACTTGATTAAGAAGTATGGGAGAGAGAGGATCACCCTGTCTTAAACCCTTATAAGTCCTAAAGTAAGATCCATTAACACCATTAACGTTAATGCATACCCTACGAGACTGAACCACATGTCTAATCCATCCAATCCAAGGACGGCAAAAACCTTTCCTTACCAACACCTCCAAAAATTTCCAGTGAACCTCATCATAAGCTTTCTAAAAATCAAGCTTAATGATAAGTCCAGATTTCCTTATGCAAAATTACTACACTACCATGAATATTCCTACCAGGTATAAAATCAGTCTGAGTAGGTTCAATGTATTTGTGGATGATTTGTGAGATTCTAATAGTCAGAATTTCAGTGACAATCTTAAATATCACATAGTTAACATCCATGAGATATTTAGACTTTATTTGCATAATGGTGTTTTTGATTATTTGCAAATGTTACTTTGACATTTGACAGGAGAGGTCTTTTACCATGAGGAACAGAGTCCACAACTATTCGTGGGGTTCAAATGTCTCAAAGTTAAATGAATTATGGATGTAAAAGATAGTATAACAAGTACACTTCCAAAGATTCATGCAAAAAATAAGATTATGAGCTGTACAAAAAAAACTGTGCATGTATAGTTTATTGAATTATTATATACTAGTTTTTTAATTTGTGATTTTTTCGTACAGGTCACAAGTGGCCCTCTTTTTGCTCGATTTTTTTTAATAAAACTTTGAGGTGACCAATCTTCACTCCCTTTTGCTCTTCCTATACAAGAGGAAGAAGAAAAAGAAACAGCTTTCTTAGAGGTGTTCCAGACCTGGAGACTCTACCCAGATGGAACAAAACTTAAGAAATAAAAACATAATCATCTTCACTCCGTTTGGGAGCTCTGTTTTTCACAGTATTCCAAAATAAAGTATTTCTGTGCCTGGCAATGGAATACTCCGTACTTCAATTTAGGAAAAGAAGAAAAGGTCAGGACTGAAATTTGCAATATCGCAAAAAATGCAGTTTTGAGGAAGATTTCAATTTTTTAAACCATAATATTTGTTGGATCCAAACACCTTGAAGTATTTATTTTGAAAAACTAAAGTATCCTCTGAATACTTCAAAAGTACTGTGGTGCCAAATGGGGCCTTAATCTTAATTGAACTGAAAACAGGATATAGCTTATGATAAGGAAAACTGACTACTTGAGCAGCTAAAATGACACTATGATTAAGCTTCATGTCGGTACCATTAGTGCTGACAGTCTATACTTCTACAGTGACCAGGCATCCAACCCAGTGATAGCACCCATTACGTCAGATACCAGACACCTGTCATATCTTGTACTAGGACAGAGATAGAGGTTACCAGCCAGCAATCCTAGGATTTAACCCTTTTTGAATTGTTAGTATTATACGTACAACCACACTTGAAAAATAGTATTTTGTTGACCATTACTGCAATTACAGAAAAAATCTTGAATATTAACATAAACCAACCACATTTTAGAGATCAATGTGTTCTGTAGTGTCAGTTCAGTATTCGTCTTCTTTGGGTGACTATGCTGAACATTGTTTACCTTCTTGCATATTTTGGGTTAATGTTGTATGGAAAGATCTGCTATTACTTTCCTCAAGAGGATCTTTCTTTCCAGTTTGTGACATTTGTCTTAGAGTTCACGGTCATCATATGGTTTTTCTAAATACTGAAAAGTAGGAAATTGTCTGCAATCGAATGATTGAGTAGCTTGGTTTTGATGTATCAAGTAGTACACTAGTACTGGTCTTTGGCTCTTTGATATTTGTATAATAAGAATTGTGAACATAAACAAACAGGATCTCTTGTGCTGTCATGCAACATCTTAGTCCCTTCATTTACTATGTTGCAGTCAAGGAGAGAATATGAACAGCAGGTGGCCAATGAAGAAGCTGAACAACTCCGTAGTTTTCATGTGAGTAATATTACTAATGAGTTGCATGCATTACCCTTACTTTCAAATTCATAATGTCCGTATATTTCATGTAGAAATTGCAATTAAAACATGAACGGGTTTTCCCCCTTTAACTGTGCACAGAATCCAATCTGTGCATTTTTGTGGATCATGTAGGGTGCATCCCTATGTATGGGTGCATTCTTCTTGGTCTAGCATTTCATATTCATTAATGGATCGACAGTACATGACAGAAGTGTGGATAAATTATCACGTGGTATCATCTGAAAATAACAAATTATGGAGCTTTTTTAACCATTTATACTACCTCTGTCCATAGAAGGATGTTGAAAGTTTGTCTAAATTCGGATGTACCTAGACACTTTTTAGTGCATTGATACATCTGAATTTGGTTAAACCTTCAACATCCTTTTTTATGGACGGAGGGAGTACTTGATTTTAAGCTTGGTGTCAGGCTTGCAAAGTTCAACAGTTGTTTCAGTAAGATAGCCGGTAGGAAGGACAGGAAGGCTTGGTTGCCACAACTGAGATTGGAAATATATGTTAATTTTGTATCATGTCCCAAGTGTCCAAGGGTTACTCACAGTCACATGGCATACCTAATGAATATTTTTCTTTCAGGAGGCTGTAGCTGCCCAGTCTACTATTGCGCATGAACTTGTTGAGATTCCTACAGTTTCTAGACCTGAGGTATGCTTACAAGCAAAGTGGATTAGTTGCATACCATGCTTTTAACACGGGAGTGACCAAAATTGCATATTCGTGTGCCACATACGGCAATTTGTTAGTTACATTTGCCTGTCATTATGGTAGCGATAAATGTAACATTTATTAAACCAAATCTGCCCTGCGTCTGATCTGTCTTTATATCAACGTAAATCAGGAAAGCAAACCTAAGCCACCTGCAAAGAGGAGCCAGCCTGCACTCCTGAGAAATGTTATAGTTTCTGTGAAGCCACAAGCTAAGAAAGCAAAGGTCGGCACGGAAAGTAAGCCTTCTCCCAAAGAGCTGCCTTCGAATGGGCACGATACAGACTGCAAGCCACCAGGTGACACCAAGAGCGTACTTGGCTCTCTGGCGGCATACGGAGATGACGATGAAAGTGGCGATGACGATGAACAACAATAATATCCCCCAAGGAGATGCAACGCCACAACAGCCTGTTAGAGGGGTTTGCTTGGCGACGTGCAAAATAGACATAGATGGTTCCATTTCAGTGTAACGTACTGTGGAAGGTGACACGAGTAAAGAGTTGTATTGTATCTCTGAGCAAAACAATACAAATGCACCAGTACACCATGACGCTAACATCAGGTATTCTAGTCGCCGAATTAATTGCGCTAATCATGGTGCTGACTTTTGTATGCTCTGTGGCTGGTGCTGACAAAAATGTTCGGATTTGGTTCTGTTTTATATTTAGACAAAGGGTCATATATGTTAAAAGAAAAAGTAAAAAACATGTAATCACATTTCATTGACCTGCTGTAGTGCTGGTGCTGTCTCGAATTACTCATGGTTACCAGAAAATACTAGCTTTATCTAACTGCTTGGTTTGTTAGTCCAGGAAACATAATTTTTTCTACCATGTGCTAGTAATATCTATGCCCTGCTTGGACTTTACAGCCCAGGACCCATTTGGATTTCCAACAGACGATTTTGAGCCTTAAGACTGCCATTGCCAAGCCTTTCTTCATGGAAATTATCATGCTGATTACATGGGCAATCTGGACCACCAGAAATGACTTCATTTTCAAGGCTGTTACTCCAAGTATCTATGAATGTCGCAAGAAATTCAAAGATGAAATGACCCCTCATTATACATAAGGCGAAAAGGAGCGAAAAGTCAGTGCTCTTGCCAGATTAAAAAAATTGAAAATTATATTTATATGTTAAAAAAAATTATGTAACAAAATTCTAAAAGTATCTAATGATGTACCCCACTAACCTACAAAATCTCAATTTCAAATGTTTTTTTTTTACCTATACAAAAATAACAAAATCTGTTTTCTTTTTGTAGATTTGAATCACTATACTCAGATCTATGCATTTGTTATTTTTGTGCAGCCTAAAATACACATTATTTTCAGTTCAAAAAATTTACACGATTGTGGGATAAAATATCGGCTACATCATGATTTATTTTCAGAATTTTATGAAGCTTAGAAATATGAATTTTTTATTTATTTTTTCGAAGTGAGATCACTGGTGCTCATGTGCACCAAATCTATGTCCGAAAAGGAGATCTTATAAAGGACTATCCTTTTGGGTAGAGCAGTTTAGATAGTCCTTTTCTTTTCCTTCATTTGGAGGGTTTTTGGCCTTTTTAAGTTGCTACACTCAAGCAACTTTTGTAATAATATTAATAAAAATATATATACAGTGGGGAAACCCACTGTTTAGCCTAAAAAACATAATTTTTACATAATATCTGGTAACCATTGGTTGGCAATGGTCTGTACCAAAAACATGAGTGAGAAAAAATCTCTTGAAACCGGAATGACATTTAGAAATGATAAGGAGCAGCTCTCGTAATAGACAAAGGTTTATTAATGATAAGGAGCAGCATTTGTATCATCTTAACTGCTTCTGAGTGTTTGGTAATAGACAAAGGTTGACCTGTTTACAGTTCTGATTGATTAATGTGTCAGCATATTGGTTTATTAATGTGATATGAGAATTGCATTGCCATATTGAACTGTTTATTTTCACCGATGTGCAGGTTTGGCGTATACGAACTGGGCAGTGCTTGCGGCGCCTGGAGCGTGCACATAGGAAACCCACTGTTTAGCCTAAAAAAAACATAATTTTTACATAATACTATCTGGTAACCATTGGTTGGCAATGGTCTGTACCAAAAACATGAGTGAGAAAAAATCTCTTGAAACCGGAATGACATTTAGAAATGATAAGGAGCAGCTCTCGTCCGGTAATCCTGCAGCGGTTCAAGTGAAGATTATATTATAATTCTCCTACAAGTGAAGACTCGCAAGCCTGTAGCTAATTCTAAAATGTGCTATTTGGTAGGAATATTATATTACATGGCAGCCGAAGAAAAAAGAAGTGTACGACATGGGTTGTTGCTGCGGTACGTACGAGCAGAGACCCAACAAGTTGGGCGAGCTGCTGGGTGTCTGCAGTACGCATCTTGCGCGTTGTACTACTTAGGGACCAGGTCAGCATTTTGTGTACTCCAGTTGCATCGTTGTACTGATGGATGCCGGCGGCTGATTGTTAGAGAGAAAGAGTAGGGTGTAGTACAGTACTGGCAAGTCAATGAAGCGGAGAGATAGAAGCAACCTTCCGTGTATATATAGATCTCGATTGCTTCTTCGTGATGATAGTAGCATGGGCGTTGGCAGCATCAGGCGAAAATGGTGAACAAACAACTATTGAGAGAGAATTTGTGATTGGAGAGGGGAGAGGAGACAGGGATGGAGCAGAGCAAGGGATGGGGAAAACAACAAACTTACTTTCTTGCTTCCACCACGTGGATGTGGATGTGGCAAGCAGAAAGAGCAAACTGCGTGCAAGAGAGTTGTGAGAGATGAGAGCTGCTGGTGTTGTTGCTCCCTCCCCTGCACTGCCTCTTCCCTGGCTCCCCTGCATCACCTCTCTCTCTCTCTCTCTCTCTCTCTCTCTCTCTCCCTCTCTCTCTCTCTCTCTCTCCCTCTCTCTCTCTCTCTCCCTCTCTCCCTCTCTCTCTCTCTCTCTCTCCCTCTCTCTCTCTCTCTCTAAGATGTTATATTTTTCTTACTACTACATTTGTTGGAAAAACATGAAACCGGAAGGGGAAATTGCAACGCGAAAGTGGCATTTTATTTGATTTTGACACAACATTTTCCAGTCATGTTCTTTGGAGGTGTTTGCAGGAACTATCTACTGGGAGCTCCGGCGAAGACGAAGGCAACAAATCTAGACACCGTCTCCTGGAGGAAGCAACAAACAAAAGAGCAGATGTGCCATTGCTGTTTCTTTATGTGAATTTCGGTAGCCAGTCTCAGTTGATGTGAAATCAATTTCAGTGTAATAGGTCTATCTGCTGCCTAAAATCTACTTTTCGGCGGAAAAGCTTTTATGTTCTGAAGACGGTCAAATTGACCGGCTCTGGCTGTATTACTTGGTTTCATCTCCAATGTAGATGGAGACAGGGCGGTTGTGATACTTGGATAAATAAAAATCAACATTTACATCATCGTTAACTCCAACCAAAAATGTTCCATTTACTACTGTATTCTTGAAGAAGAAATGTTCCATTTACTACTGACCGTTCTTAGGGATCTCATCTGCTTGCACTAAAAGCTGATTGAGTTCAGAGGTTAAAATAAGGCGATTTTTTTCCGAGAAAAAGGAAAATCTTTGAGTCTGGATGTATTGATAGAAAGAACCAAAGGCCCTGGGATCACAAAGCGACGAGGTTAAGAGCTAGGAAACCCCCGGCAGCAACACGTTTGAGACCCGCCTCTCCCGCGTTCGCCCACATACATCCAGACCTCCCCAACTAATCTGTCCAGAAGGGCCTCATGCCACCAATCGGCAAAATCATCTCCTACAATCGGCGGCCTAGCCGTAGATCGGGTCCACAAAAGCACCTGGTGCCAAAGGGACTGTGAGAAAGAGCACCAGCTGAGCAAGTGAATCATCGTCTCCTCTGATCGGTGCACTACTACTGCTGGTGATGCTACAATCCCTGTCTCGCTAGCCTCTCTGTCGTCTAGCATCTGTCTTCACAAGCAAGACATAATGAACTTCACTCGTGGAGGTGCCCAGGAACATGTAAGCTGGCACATCATATTGTCCAGTGTCCCCTGAGCATGAGATTCCTTTTAATTACCCTACTTTCTTCTTTCCAAATTAACTCAAGTACCCTTCCAAGAAAAAACTTGTTTGATCAAATATATATGAATAAAAAATCAACATAAATGCTATTTCATAGTGGCTGTAATAGTATTGATTTGACATGTTGATACTTGTTTACTATATGGTTGGTCAAGCTTTACAAAGGACTAAATCAGCGACAACTAAATATGGAACGGAGTTGAACGGACAATGATATGATCATATATGATACAGTGAGAATATCCTGAATTTCCTTAGCCACCAGAGTTCTCTACATTGCAAAAACCAAATACATCTGCTTAACTATTACTTAGAAGTTGGAATATGGGCTGATAATATGTTCCCTAAAAGTTACAGGATCAGAACAAACTGAATCAACATAATCAAGCCTTCCATATCTTCATCGTACAATCTACGGCATAGGTGGCAAGCAAGTTCCTGTGAGGGTGGTGCGCAATGCCAATCACATCCTGTTCATGGACCTGCAAAAATCCAAGTCAAGAGTAAATTTCATACCTTCCTTAGACACACTAAGAAAAATCTTCTACCCTTTTGATCTGAATGAACTCTTTAGATATGTTTCTTGCAGATAGTTTGTATCACCTCCCGCTGATACCCAAGATGTTTTTAGGCAAACCAAATCATATTGTTTTGGCCCGATCTGTGCAATATTGCATAGCTTAAAAAAAGATATATCTGCTCTGCCTCTTTGTAGGACTCAGTAATTATTTTTAACTTCAATTGTTAAGGCGTTGCTGAGCATTTCGATAAAATCAGTACAACACAAAGGTTTTCATACAAACCTTCATTAGATTCTCCAGCTTCCCGGACTGTAGGCTAAAGCAATACAATTTCCTACACAGAAAAGAAGTAGAACACTCATTGATCATGAAGCCACACAGAAGCAGCACGAATGAATAATGGAATAAACAACTTTATCACAATATCCTCACATGTCTTCACCAACACAATATATCCAATCTCCTTTTGGCGAAACGGAAGCTGCAACAAAATCTCCTCCTACCTGTTTCCCAGACGAGAAACTCTTTACAACCTGCAACAAGTTTTCAAGGCAAGAAATAGCCGTAAGGTAAAATTCATGAAAATGCCCAGTACTAAGCATGCACTTGATTATGGAAGTCTATTCTCCTTTTATATCATTTGGCTAACCAGCCTTTCCTAATTTTATTGCGACTTTCCATTGCAGATTATAGAGTAAATTCAACAAAGCACGGTTAAACTGCAATGCACTTCCTTAGACACCAGAATCACTGAGCCCTTTTTAAGGTCTGAGAAGGATAGCTTAGAGGGTTCAATAAAGATAACTTCGAGCCTTTAGATGGCAAAAATCTACTCCTTGGTTTGATGCCTCTTAGAAATAGAACATTGAAATTATAAGCACCCCTTGGTTTATGCCCAAATTTGGCTTGCCAACGCGCGGGCAAGCTCAAAAGATCGTCTATCAAATGGTTCGCTACCAAATTGCTTGCCAACCACTATAAAGTTGACAAGTTTTTTACTTTGCTGAATATTTATTGGATTCACCATGTCCTAACCAAGCATATGTACTTTTTACAAGCCTTAACCATGTCCTAACCAAGCATATATATTTTCCATGTAAAAACCTGTCATCTTTTTACAAGCCTTTGAATGGCCAAATGGTTAGGACATCGCAAATCCAAACGAAAATATATACTTTTTACAAATGGTATGTACTTTTTACAAGCCTTAACCATGTCCTAACCAAGCATATATATTTTCCATGTAAAAACCTGTCATCTTTTTACAAGCCTTTGAATGGCCAAATGGTTAGGACATCGCAAATCCAAACGAAAATAGGAATCTACTTTGTCTGCAACCAAGCATATGTATTTCTTTCTATTTTAGTTGGATTTGTGATGTCCTAACTATCCTGGTAGATTCCTCCCAAACTAAGATTTATTCTTTATGCGGAATTTTCCATATCACCCCAAAAGGCGTCTCAGTTGGTATCAAACGGGGGAAAATGTGTTTTAAGTTGGTAAATGGTGCAGGGAAAGTCTGGTCATGAGATGCATTTAGGCCTTTAGGGTGTCATCATTATGAGAAAACAGATTTTCAGGTAAGTTGGTACATAAGTGAAGCATGTTTCAATGGACTACTTTAAATTTCTCAAGACAAAGAAACAGAAGTTAAATGACAGAACGGGGTGTGAAAGTCACATTATACCTGTCCTTGTAAAGTCATGATGTTAATTGACGAAGTCTTATTGCATACAACAATGTGATCACTGTTCTTCGGAAACAAATGGACAGAGTTAACAGATGCTTCCCCTCCCTGGAAATTATATAAAAAAACATATGGATAAGAAAGCAGGACTGAAAACCTAAACGAATTTATGAAGGGCTTCGACAGCGTGACAAATAAATACGTACCCTCAAAGGAGGAGGAGGCTTGAATGATTGCAAACAGTCTGCTGTTTTTGAATCCCATACCTACACCAAGAAATCATAAATGAATGTGCACAAAGTTGTATACCATAAGGATCATCAGATGAGAAAATCGAAGAATAATGAAATGTTAGTTCTCGCCGGGAAAAAAGTACAACTGTTGATACAGGAGATCTGCACCTTCACAAAATAATCACTGGAAGCTGTGATAACGCGAGTACCATCGGTAGAAAAGATGGCACAGTTCACACAGGAGGTGTGACCGCGGAATTCTTTTAGCATCTTCCCAGACTTAAGGCCATGGATTCTGGAAAAGGATGAGAATAACCCTGTAATTATTTTCAGGGACTAAAAATGCATAAGACCAAGGGATGAATAAATCACTAAATTCGGGTAAGTTTGATTCATAAAACACCAAATTTGTTAACAGAGGGAGAGGAAGGCCATAAACAAATTTCATATACCATCAACAATGAAAATATTTTTCTGATTAATTCTCAAATGGATCCAATATTTCAAAGATATGCAATTTAGGCAATACAGTGCACAATTTTTTTTATTAACTGGACTATCTTAGAGAGATGAGAGCACTATCGTAGAAGTCCTCAAACACAAGGACCGATAACAGCATGTAGCTTTCCCAAATAATGTACACTAGCTCAACACATGCAAAATATAATCTTTGACAATGCTTTGGTATGAGAACATAGCAGACCAGTGGAATGAAAATATGTATCTCTCCATTGTAAATTCAAATTAGTGGTATATGATTGTAAAAAACCTTGCGGTAGTGTCAAAAGAGGTACTCAATATCTGAGATCCATCACGTGAAAATGTAACACTTGTAACAGCTTTCGTATGTGCACGCTCCAGGCGCCGCAAGCACTGCCCAGTTCGTATACGCCAAACCTGCAAATCGGTGAAATAAACAGTTCAATATGGCAATGCAATTCTCCTATCACATTAATAAACCAATATGCTGGCACATTAATCAATCAGAACTGTAAACAGGCCAACCTTTGTCTATTACCAAACACTTAGAATCAGTTAATATGATACAAATGCTGTAACTACTCTAAACATGGAAGCGGGAATGAATACCGCTTGGTGGGTACCTTAATTTTTCCATCCATTGATCCAGATGCCAGCGATTCAGAATCTCTACTAAAATCAACACAGAGCACAGCCTCCTCGTGCATCATAAAGCTTTCCTAAAAAATGTTTTAAGCAAATGTTATGCAGAACATTAACAATCCTTTTGTATCGAAAGTAAAAGAACAAGACTTATCTATGTCACTCTAAAGATACAGATCTTGAATAGCTTGGCTATGTACAATAACAGAAATCGTTTTAATTCCATGTTAAACATGGAAAGCTCCAGGGTCTTACATCGGCTTGATACTGCAGATCCTTTTTCAGCTTGCCGGTCATATAATCCCATACCTGAAATTATTAACGAAATTTAGCCAAGCTACACCAAAGAGCTAACCTGCAAAACACAATAGCAAGTAACAACTAACTTACTTCAATGATTCCATCCACTGACGATGAAACAAGGTACTGACCATCGGGTGAGAATCGAGCACATTCAGGGTGGGTTTTCTTTCCGAACTGAAATAATAAAAACAAAATGTCACAGTGTGTTTCTATATCCTCCTTCCTGCATGCAAGTGAAGATGATGATAGAACCTCAACTACATCTTAAAGCATGAGCACATGTCAAAGTGTGTTTTGTATCAATGTTTTCTAAAGAATATTGGGACCACCATAATGTCCCAACAAAAATCAGAGCGGCCATGTTTATTAAGCTAATTGAAGAACTATATCATTAATAATTAGCTGTGTCAATATTCTTCTGTTATCAAGTTAAGTCAGAAATCATCTCTTTAGGCTTCTCAAAGCCATTGATATCAAATATATTGGTCTTTAATCTATCTTCTGTAGTTCCTTCCTGAGTGTAATGTAAATATAAGAGCAAATGCAAGCACAGTGATACAACCACAATATCACCTTTATTTGATGTGACAAAGTAGTAGGATATGCCTCTTCTTCGTCTTGCTTCATTGCAGCGGTTCCTCTGAATAAATCGAACTGTGTGCCAGGCGGTAACAACCCTACGTAACAGGAACAGGAAAAAAGGAGCTAGGATGAGTCCACATTTGACATACTAAGATCATCGCAGGACCCCAGGTTAACAGTGTGCGACCAAGAAAGTACCTTGGTGCTGTTGCCATTTCAAAGCCTGGGTAATCAGCGCCATTAGCCGAGCTGGTGGGACTACTGAAACTTCGGAAGCAATAGCTGACATTGTCAAGGGAGATGAGAAGGTAGCAGTGAGGATCAGAAAGACAGAACTTGCAGGGCAGCTATCACAACAAACATGTTGAGCATCCTCACCTTGGGCAATCTGCGCACGACGCTTCTCCTTGGTGGATTCTTGGTAAGCCTGTTGAGCAAGACATTTGCCAGTTAAGAAAAACAGCATAGCAAAAAAATTAACAAATTACTACTAGATATAGCAAGGTAAAGCTGGTAACCTCATTGGGTTCAAAGTATGTCCGGACAAGGAGGTGCTCTAGCCGGAGGTAGCGTTCAGGCTCCTCCTGTTTCATGACGCCCATCACCTGCGTCTGGCGAAGTATAGCGCGGGCAGTGTCGAGCTCACGGAGCTCCGCCATCTCCAGCACAATCTGCTCGTAGAGGTCCTCGAGCTTCTTGCGCGGCAGCTTGAGCTGGGCGACCTGCGGCAGCACGGCGTCCCAGCGGCCGGCATTGATGTCGGCGACGAAGGTGTCCATGCTGTCGACGGTGTTGAGCGAGACCTGGCACTCGTTCTGCAGCGTCTGGAACGTCTGGTGCAGGGAGTTCTCCTTGCAGAACTGAAGCATTATCTTCACCACGCTGCATCGATGCAATGGGTGCAAGAAACAGATTAAATCCCCCAGATTTTCTTCTCTTCTGTTAGCTACTGCTACAGATTTAGCAAAAGAGTATCGAAAATCGCAGTTTCCTAATTGACTGTGTAGGCCCTAGATAGATTGAAGAAATTGCGGGGGTGGGCGGATTCAAGGAGCATGACTAGGGTTTAGAGATTGCTTGGTTGCTTTCGCTACCGAAAGGTATAGGGCACGCAAAAGAAGAAGGTTTTGCACGTACTCGCCAGCCTCGATCTCGAGGGCGGACGCCGAAGACGCCATCTGCGGCAGGCGGCAGGCGGCAGGCGGTGGAGGCACAGAGTCGGGGGGTCGGCGGCCGGAGAAGAAGAGGAGGAGGAGGTGGTGGTGGCGGATGAGCGGAGCTGTCTGCTAAAGCCCGGTAGCCAGGGGAGTCATCGGCCTCTAGTCTAGATTAAGAGGCTCTTATTTACTGCCTTTACAGATTTGGTCAATACCGCCCGGGGCGATTCGCAACGCCAGATCGCACATGGGTCGGCCCAACCCAGAAATCACTTTCCTTCAGGATATTTCGTTGGCTACATGGACTGCAGAGCCCACGGTCCGGTACGTGGTTTTGTGCAGTCCGACTATAGTGTCGGTCTTCTCTCTAAAAAAAAGGTCCTTTTTTTCTTCTAGAATTCTGTTTCATCATGGGTTTACTTTTTTCTGTTGAACAAACTGATATATTAAGATTAAAGATCATAGTACATCATTACATGGCGCTTAACAGTGGAGCAAGGATGATAGGTGCCTAGCCGCACAATACAACATGAAGTGGATCTAAGCTCATGAAGACGTTGAAGATCAAAAATGGAACCATACGGTGTCCGTTCATTCGTCGACAACTCGGACTCGAAATTGCCACATCTGCAATCTTCAAGGGTCTCGATAGTAGTGTGATCCAGTCGGTACCCCGCGGGCAGTTCTCCTGAATTCAGAATATGCATAAGTGTAGAGTTGAGCTGTAGATATCCACTAGCCATCACCGAGCTTAAACTCAGAGTGTCCCTGCTATTGAATCTGAGAATCCACAACAGAGGAGTTATCGTCCACCTTTGGTGACAGATCTCGAATAGCTTGGAGGCAGCATCTTCAACAAGGCGGTCATCTCACAATGACAACCAAGTGCAACTTGTGCAAGTGTAACTTTTTTGAATGATGCTACTCAATAGAGTCTACATCACTGCCACTAATTGGCATTGAGGCCATATGACAATTTAAAGCACATACCTCAATGGTGCCACCTAAGGTCTTCAAACATACATATCTGAGCGCCACGCCACCACCATGATGGCAGCAAATCACAAAATAGGATCATTCATTGATATGGTGGCAACATGTCGTTGCTTAACATTGAGAACCACAATTATATTTGAGGCATAATTAGAAGTTTATCTCTGCTTTTTTTTGAGAAATTGCCTCAATTGCACCTTCCCGCAGATTGTTCTGATGGTGCTCACCATCTTCCCGATGATAGGCATGATTTGTATCACCCATGCCAGCAACAAGCCAAGTGCAAAAATGGGGTTCACCCCCATATGCAGATGGTGAAGGCACGACTTGAAGGTGAGAAGTACACTATTGTCGAACACCCAGCAGAGGTCGTGGATATGCATGAAATTTTTTACAGACACGAGGATGCAACAAAGGAAAGCATACCGCAACCTGCTCCGAGCTCCATCTTCTTGCACCGCTTCTGAAGAGAGCGGTGACGTCTTTGACAATGGCTCGCCTCAATGCTGATCTAGAGAACTGGATCCCGGGAGATCTGCGCCTTCTAGGACAAGAGCTTGAGGGAGAATGGACAACAACGATGGAGATCTTGGTCTCCCCTCGGCGTGGCACCATGGACAACACATAGAGGGAGAAGAGAAACACAAACCCTAGATCTACCTTACTTTAGATGCTAAACCTATAGAAAAGCAAAGGGGAAAACAGCTAAAACCTCCCCCTCGCCTCCGGCCACCGTGGCCACCGGCGACAGGGAGGAGAGAGGCTAGAGGGAATACAACATATGAGAGTTAAGGAGGGGAGGAGATAAGGGAATTACCATAGGGCAGTCTCCACAGGCTTAAAGTATGAACAGTCCACAGAGCGAAGAAGGCGTCTTGTGTGTCTACTTAGTAATAAGAAATTGAAAGATGAGTTAATTGGAAGGGTTCTGTCATGGTGCTTCTATGATGATTTAAGAGCACAAATCCATTTTTTGATTGAAACCCAAACACTCCTAGATCCTGAGGAATTTTTCATGATGATGATAAGTGAGTCTGGATCACATGGTTATGGAAGTGGATATACGACTCAGCCACACCTAGGTTCAAGTCCACTGGAACACAAATTTAGGTTCTTATTATTTCAAAAAAAATCATTGTAGGGGTTTCCCCTACCATTATTCCTTCCAATTTTTTTTGCATGATGCAACATGATGGTGGAGAATGGATTATGCATAGTGTCAAAAAAATTAGATTTGTATCAATAAGTTGCTCTATGATATAAGGGTATGAAAGTAAGGATAAAATGATCTCAAAGGTCAGATTAAATCTTAATTAATGAAATTCTTTATTTTGAAAGTTCCCGACCTAGTTCTTTAGGTTTTGGCTAAGGTGAGAGTGAAGGTGGATTTTCAGATGAATGAGGTCCTACTATCCCCCTTCACTACGAAGGAACTTAAACATGCATTATTTAACACTGGAGTTTTGAAAGCGTCTGGTCTAGATGGGCTTCACACGGTGTATTAAAAATGGTTTCAACATCTTCCAGGTGATGATCCGGTGATAGAGGTGCTCCAATCTGTTAGCTCAGATGTTATCCCACATGCCTGGAATAACCAAAAAAATTATGATACCGAAAGTACAAAATTCGGAGAAGGTGACCAAATTTGTTTTAATAAGTTTATGCAATATGCTCTATAAAGTCATCTCTAAGATTTTGGTAGGAAGGTTAAATCTTTCGCTTCCAGAAATTACTACGCATAGTGGTTTTGGTCCTGGATGTTTAATCGCAGAGAATGAACTCATTGCTTATGAGATCAACTTTCACACCATGACCTTCCAATCCCACTCAATCAACTCCTACAAACCAATGTAAGGGTGTGAATCAAGGTACTTACAATGCTTGCCATGTATGAAATGGTGTTGTTGGAGCAGAAGAAGCATGTACCACCACTTTTGTAGGCACTCTCGCAATGACCTTCAAAATCCTGGGAACTACAATGGATGTCCTTGTTGTTGCTTCCCAGCCGAAGAGGTCCCTTATGTCGTTCGCCGGCTCCGATGTCATTGCCATGGATGAGGGAGAGGTTGGGAACAAACAACCGACAACGCCTTAAGTAGCTTCTCCAAACTGGCTAGATAGCAGCTTCCTCTAGGCATGTGGATCCTCGCCTCAAGTGTGGTGCTCCAGCGAGTGAGTGGATCCATGGCAACAAGGGGGAATTTTATGTGGGCGTAGGGGGAGTTGGAAGAGAGCACTCCTTCAGAGAAGGCATGCAACACCCACTGAAACCTGGCTCCACAGGAATGGCAAATCGAATGTTTGAGCTGGGCTCGATAACATGCTTCTTTAACTATCATGCAAGCCATGTTTTGCATGCAGCCTAGTGATACGTCTCCGACGTATCGATAATTTCTTATGTTCCATGCCACATTATTGATGATACCTACATGTTTTATGCACACTTTATGTCATATTCGTGCATTTTCTAGAACTAACCTATTAACAAGATGCCGAAGTGCCGATTCTTTGTTTCTGCTGTTTTTGGTTTCAGAAATCCTAGTAAGGAAATATTCTCGGAATTGGACGAAATCAACGCCCAGGGTCCTATTTTGCCACGAAGCTTCCAGAAGACCGAAGAGGAGACGAAGTGGGGCCACGAGGTGGCCACACCATAGGGCGGTGCAGCCCAGGTCCTGGCCGCGCCGACCTGTAGTGTGGGCCCCTCGTGTGGCCCCCTGACCTGCCCTTCCGCCTACAAATAGCCTTCGTCGCGAAACCCCCCAGTACCGAGAGCCACGATACGGAAAACCTTCCAGAGACGCCGCCGCCACCAATCCCATCTCGGGGGATTCAGGAGATCACCTCCGGCACCCTGCTGGAGAGGGGAATCATCTCCCGGAGGACTCTACACCGCCATGGTCGCCTCCGGCGTGATGTGTGAGTAGTCTACCCCTGGACTATGGGTCCATAGCAGTAGCTAGATGGTTGTCTTCTCCCCATTGTGCTTAATTGTCGGGTCTTGTGAGCTGCCGAACATGATCAAGATCATCTATCTGTAATTCTATATGTTGCGTTTGTTGGGATCCGATGAATAGAGAATACTATGTTATGTTGATTATCAATTTATGTCTATGTGTTGTTTATGATCTTGCATGCTCTCCGTTATTAGTAGATGCTCTGGCCAAGTTGATGCTAGTAACTCCAAGAGGGAGTATTTATGCTCGATAGTGGGTTCATGTCTCCGTGAATCTGGAGGAGTGACAAGAACCTCTAAGGTTATGGATGTGCTGTTGCCACTAGGGATAAAACATTGGTGCCATGTTCGAGGATGTAGTTACTGATTACATTACACGCAATACTTAATGCAATTGTCTGTTGTTAGCAACTTAATACTGGAGGGGGTTCGGATGATAACCTGAAGGTGGACTTTTTAGGCATAGATGCATGCTGGATAGCGGTCTATGTACTTTGTCGTAATGCCCAATTAAATCTCACAATACTCATCATAATATGTATGTGCATGGTCATGCCCTCTTTATTTGTCAATTGCCCAACTGTAATTTGTTCACCCAACATGCTGTTTATCTTATGGGAGAGACACCTCTAGTGAACTGTGGACCCCGGTCCAATTCTCTATACTGAAATACAATCTCTTTAATCTTGTTCTACTGTTTTCTGCAAACAATCATCATCCACGCTATACATCTAATCCTTTGTTACAGCAAGCCGGTGAGATTGACAACCTCGCTGTTTCGTTGGGGCAAAGTACTTGGTTTGTGTTGTGCAGGTTCCACGTTGGCGCCGGAATCCCTGGTGTTGCGCCGCACTACATCTCGCCGCCATCAACCTTCAACGTGCTTCTTGACTCCTACTGGTTCGATAAACCTTGGTTTCTAACTGAGGGAAACTTACTGCTGTACGCATCACACCTTCCACTTGGGGTTCCCAACGGTCGCTTGCTGTACGCGTGTCACCTAGTTAACCAAACAACAACAAAATGCATGACTAGGTCTTGGTTGGACTAGACGAGGCCAACCAATCACACACTTAGTTTTCCTTCTCTAACCATAAATACCAGATGTCACAACTACTAGTGCCATGATCTCTGTCGTGGCCGCCCTCTGTCATAGGAGGAGGTAGAAGTGACGGTTCATGAAAAGTCATATTCAACATATTCTATGGTCTTAATGCAGGACCCTGTCATGTTCTTTCTGTGCAAGAAAGAAGTATAATGCAACAAATCTGGAAATGTGACAGTATACCACCAAGAATCCAAGTGTTTGGTTGGAGACTGATCAGAGGAGCCATTCTTACAGGAGTGAAAGGAGCAGCAAGATCAAATCATATTAACCACAAATGCACTAGATGTGGTCAAAAGGAAGACGATTTCCACTTGTTCTTTGATTGCAGGTTCAGTCATGCGGTCTGGTTTGCCTCCACTCTAGGACTAAGAGTGCAAGGATTAGTCCAGCTTGGAATTAATCAAGTACAAGATACTATGCACTACATCCTTTCCAACTATAACAGTGATGATGCATTACCAAAAACTCTCACTATTTTGTGGTCCATATGGAAAGCTAGAAATGATCTTCTTTTTAACAGGAAAAACCTAAGTCCTATGCAGGTTCTCTACATGGCAAAAGCATTACAGGTTGAAAAAGATATCCAGACGAACGCGGGAGTGATACGTCCAATTTGCATCACTATTTTATATCATAATTTGCTGTTATTCATTGATATATTTCATATTTGGACATAATACTTATGTTATTTCATCTATTTTGCATGTTTCATCATTATTGGAGGATCAAGCACCGGAGCCAGGATTCTGCTGGAAAAAGCACCGTCAGAACGCAATATTTCGGAAGATCAACTGTGGAAGGAAATTATACCAAAAATCCTATTTTCCAGATGACGAAGGAAGCCTGAAGGGGGAGCTGAGAAGACCCAAGGTGGGGCCAGACCACAGGCCGGCGCGGCCCATGGCCTGGCCGCGCCACCTTGTGGTGTGGGGCCCCACAGCCCCTTTCGCCTCCTTTTCTTCGCGAAACCCTTCGTCCCGAAGACCTAAGCCACAGAGGGTACCTCACGAAGAGTTACAGCCGCCTCTGCGGGGCGGAGAACACCAGAGAGAAAAGAGCTCTCCGGCGGGCTGAGATCCGCCGGGGAAATTCCCTCCGGGAGGGGGAAATCGACGCCATCGTCACCGTCATCGAGCTGGACATCATCTCCATCACCATCATCATCATCTCCACCATCATCACCGCCGTCTCCACCGCTGGACATCGTCACCGCCGTAGCAATTTGGGTTTGATCTTGATTGTTTGATAGGGGAAACTCTCCCGGTATCGATTTCTACTTGTTGTTGATGCTATTGAGTGAAACCATTGAACCAAGGTTTATGTTCAGATTGTTATTCATTATCATATCACCCCTGATCATGTTCCATATGATGTCTCGTGAGTAGTTCGTTTAGTTCTTGAGGACATGGGTGAAGTCTAAATGTTAGTAGTGAACTATGGTTGAGTAATATTCAATGTTATGATATTTAAGTTGTGGTGTTATTCTTCTAGTGGTGTCATGTGAACGTCGACTACATGACACTTCACCTTTATGGGCCTAGGGGAATGCATCTTGTACTCGTTTGCCAATTGCGGGGTTGCCGGAGTGACAGAAACCTAAACCCCCGTTGGTATATCGATGCGGGAGGGATAGCGAGATCTCGTAGTTTAAGGCTGTGGTTAGATTTATTCTTAATTACTTTCTTGTAGTTGCGGATGCTTGCAAGGGGTATAATCACAAGTATGTATTAGTCCTAGGAAGGGCGGTACATTAGCATAGGTTCACCCACACAACACTTATCATAACAATGAAGATTATTTAGCCGTATGTAGCGAAAGCACTAGACTAAAATCCCGTGTGTCCTCGAGAACGTTTGGTCATTATAAGTAAACAAACCGGCTTGTCCTTTGTGCTAAAAAGGATTGGGCCACTCGCTGCAATTGTTACTCTCGCACTTTACTTACTCGTACTTTATTCATCTGTTATATCAAAACCCCCTGAATACTTGTCTGTGAGCATTTACAGTGAATCCTTCATCAAAACTGCTTGTCAACACCTTCTGCTCCTCGTTGGGATCGACATTCTTACTTATCGAAAATACTACGATACACCCCCTATACTTGTGGGTCATCAAGACTATTTTCTGGCGCCGTTGCCGGGGAGTGAAGCGCTATTGGTAAGTGGAATTGGTAAGGGAAATATCTACTGTTTGTGCTGATTTTATTTCTGCCTGCTGCCATAATTCATTATGGAGAGATCTTCTCTCGAATGTTTATTTGAAAAATCTGCTACTACTGCAAAGGTAGTGGATGAGGCGCCAGGTGAAGAAGAAATACCATACAAAATACCTATGAAAATTATTGAACGCGTAGTGAATAACCGTTATACAGGGGATGGAACTGTCCACCCTGGAGATCATTTACTGTTCTTGCATGAATTATGCGGTTTATTCAAGTGTGCAGGTATTGCTATGGATGAAGTGAGGAACAAACTATTCTCTATATCGCTGTCTGGTAAAGCGGCGCATTGGTATAAATTACTGGATAATGGGGATTCTCTTGAATGGAATGATATTGTGCCCCGGTTTTATTCTAAGTTCTATCCTCCAAGTGAAATTCACAAGGATCGGAATCGCATATATAATTTTTGGCCTCATGATGGAGAGAGTATTGCCCAAGCTTGGGGGAGATTGAAGTCTTTAATGCTCAAATGCCCCATTCATGAGCTTCCTGGTAATGTTATTATTGATAATTTCTATGCAAGACTTTCTTTTGAAGACAAGACCTTGCTGGATACTTCTTGTTCTGGATCATTCACGCGCAATAAGGAAGAGTTTAAAAGGGACCTTCTTAATCGGATCCAGGAAAATACTGAAGGATGGGAGATCGATAAAGATAGAGAATCAGGTATAAATTATGATTACAAATGCATTGAAGCTTTTATGGATACTGATAAATTTCGTAATATGAGTGTTACTTATGGTCTTGATTCTCAAGTTGCTGCAAATCTTTATAAAGCTTTTGCCTCTCATTATGAATTGCCTAAGAAGAATTTTGATAAGTATCATGAACCGTACAAAGATAAAATTGATTCATCTATTAATAAATGCGTTGTAGTTGAAACTGTTGATCATGTTATTCCTGAAGCTTATATTGAAAAAACTCCTTTCCCTGCTAAAATGAAGGAGTACTCTGTTATAAATAGTGCGGTTCATAAAAGTGAAAAGAAACCTATAGAACCTGAAGAACAAATAAAGGTTGAACCTGCTGTTGCAATAGTTAAAGATCTTGTGACTGAAAATTTGGAGGAAGGTCATATTATTTTCTGTGAAGATGCTTCTAATATTGTTTCACATCCTAATAAACCCAAGCAAGCTAGTGTTCCTATGCTATCTGTTAGAATTGGTGATCATTGCTATTATGGTTTATGTGATATTGGTGCAAGTATTAGTGCTATTCCTTATGAGCTTTATACGGAGATTATGCACGAAATTGGTTCTTGTGAACTTGAAGATATTGATGTGGTTATTCAGCTGGCTAATAGAGAAACTATTTCTCCAATTGGTATTGTTCGAGATGTGGAAGTTCTATGTGGTAAGATTAAATATCCTGCTGACTTTTTGGTACTTGGTTCTGCTGCTAGTGATTATTGTCCTATTATTTTTGGTAGACCTTTTCTAAATACTTGTGGAGCTATTATAGATTGCAAGAAAGAGAAAATTTTGACTAAATTTGCTGGTGAATCATATGAGTTTAACTTCTCTAAATTTACCAAAACTCCTTATAAAGCTGATTTGCCTAGTAATGATTTTAAAATGGAACAGTGTGCATCTATTGTTCTTGTTCCTAATAATCCTTTGCAGCAACATTTGGAGAATAGCGAGAGTGAAGTTTTTAGGAAAGAAAGAGATGAGCTTGAGGAAATTTTTCTTCGCCAACCTATTCTTAAGCATGATTTACCGGTGGAAGATCTGGGTACAACACCGCCACCAAAGGAAGATCCTGTCTTTGATTTAAAACCCTTGCCTGATAATCTTAAATATGCTCATATTGATGATAAGAAAATATATCATGTTATTATTAGTTCTAAGCTTACAGAGTTTGAAGAAGAAAGATTATTGGAAATATTGAAGAAACACCGAGGTGCTATTGGCTACACTCTTGATGATTTGAAGGGGATTTCTCCCTTTATTTGCCAACACGCCATCAATATGGAAGATGATGCGAAGCCTGTTGTTGAACCTCAGCGTCGTCTAATTCCTAAAATGAAGGATGTGGTAAGAAATGAGGTATTACGACTTCTTGAAGCTGGTATTATATATCCTATTGCTGATAGTAGATGGGTTAGTCCTGTGCATTGTGTTCCTAAGAAAGGAGGAATGACTGTTGTGCCTAATGATAATGATGAGCTCATACCTCATAGAGTGGTTGTAGGGTATAGAATGTGCACTGATTATCGAAAAGTTAATAAGGTTACTAAGAAAGATCATTACCCTTTACCTTTTATTGATCAAATGTTAGAAAGGTTATCTAAAAATACTCACTTTTGTTTTCTTGATGGCTATTCTGGGTTTTCACAAATTGCTGTTAAAACTAAAGATCAAGAGAAAACCACTTTCACTTGTCCCTATGGAACTTATGCTTATAGACGTATGCCTTTTGGTTTGTGTAATGCTCCCGCTACTTTTCAAAGATGCATTCTGCTATTTTTCATGGTTTTTGCGAGAGTATTGTAGAGGTATTCATGGATGATTTTTCTGTCTATGGGAATTCTTTTGATAATTGCTTGCGGAACCTCGATAAAGTTTTGCAGAGATGTGAAGAAACTAACCTTGTTCTTAATTGGGAGAAATGCCACTTTATGGTTAATGAAGGAATTGTATTGGGACATAAAATTTCCGAGAGAGGTATTGAAGTTGATAGAGCTAAAGTTGAAGCAATTGAGAAGATGCCCTATCCTAGGGATGTTAAAGGTATTCGTAGTGTTCTTGGTCATGCTGGGTTTTATAGGAGGTTTATTAAAGATTTCTCCAAGATTTCAAAGCCTCTTACTAATCTTCTTCAAAAAGACGTACCTTTTGTTTTTGATGACGATTGTAAGGAAGCTTTTGAAACTCTTAAGAAAGCCTTAACAACTGCTCCTATAGTTGAACCTCCTGATTGGAACTTACCATTTGAAATTATGTGTGATGCTAGTGATTTTGCTGTAGGCGCTGTTCTTGGACAGCGGGTAAATAAAAAACTGAATGTTATTCATTATGCTAGTAAAACTCTTGATGCTGCTCAAAGAAATTATGCTACTACTGAAAAGGAATTGTTAGCTGTAGTCTTTGCTTGTGATAAGTTTAGATCTTATATTGTTGATTCAAAAGTTACTATTCATACTGATCATGCTGCAATCAGATACCTTATGCAAAAGAAAGATGCTAAGCCTAGGCTTATTAGATGGGTACTTCTGTTGCAAGAATTTGATTTACATATTGTAGATAGGAAAGGTGCTGATAATCCTGTTGCTGATAATTTGTCTAGATTGGAAAATATTGCTTATGATCCTGTTCCTGTTAATGATAGTTTTCCAAATGAACAATTGGCTGCAATAAAGGTGAGTTCGCGAGACAGTCCTTGGTATCTTGATTATGCTATCTTTATTGTTTCCAAGTACTTGCCTCCAACATTTTCAGCTCAGCAAAGGAGGAAATTCTTTTATGACTTGAGGCATTATTTCTGGGATGACCCACACTTATATAAAGAAGGAGTGGATGGTATTATGCGAAGATGTGTTCCCGAATATGAACAACAGGAGATATTGAGTAAATGCCATGGTAGTGCTTATGGAGGACATCACGCTGGAGAAAGAACCGCGCAAAAGGTTCTACAATCAGGTTTTTATTGGCCAACTCTCTTCAAAGATGCAAGGAAGTTTATTTTATCTTGTGATGAATGCCAAAGGGTTGGTAATATCTCTAGACGCAATGAAATGCCGATGAATTATACTCTTGTTATTGAACCGATTCGATTGTTGGGGATTTGACTTCATGGGACCTTTTCCCTCTTGAAGGTAACACTCATATACTTGTTGTTGTTGATTATGTTACTAAATGGGTGGAAGCCATACCTACAAAAAGTGATGATGGTGAGACCTCTTTAAGAATGCTTTTAGATATTATTTTTCCTAGATTTGGAGTTCCTAGATATATTATAACTGATGGAGGTTCTCATTTTATTCATGGTGGTTTTAGAAAGACTCTTGCTAGATATGGTATTAATCATAGAATTGCTTCCGCTTATCATCCTCAAACTAGTGGGCAAGTAGAATTATCAAATAGAGAGATTAAATCTATCTTGCAAAAGACTGTCAATAAAACTAGAAAGAATTGGGCTAGTAAATTGAAGGATGCACTTTGGGCTTATAGAACTGCTTATAAAAATCCCATGGGAATGTCACCTTATAAAATGGTTTATGGGAAAGCTTGTCATTTACCTTTAGAACTAGAGCACAAAGCTTATTGGGCTGTTAGAGAATTAAATAAAGATCCTAAACTTGCCGGTAATAAGAGGTTGTTGCAACTGAGTTCTCTAGATGAATGGAGAAGTGAAGCTTATGAAAATGCTAAACTCTTTAAAGAGAAAGTTAAAAAATGGCATGATAGAAGGATTATCAAAAGAGAATTTAATATTGGAGATAAAGTCCTATTGTATCGGTCTCGTCTCAGATTCTTTGCAGGGAAATTACTCTCGAAATGGGAAGGACCATATGTTGTCGAGGAGGTGTATCGTTCAGGAGCAATCAAAATTAGCTCTCTCCAAGGCAATGCCACGCAAGTGGTGAATGGACAAAGACTCAAGCATTATATCTCAGGTGATTCCTATAATGTTGATGTTGATATTATTCGAGTGGAAACACCGGAGGCTTTCATCAAAGGACAAATTGACAGTTCGCCAGAACTCGACTTTGAATAGGTAACAGTACTGGTAATGAAAAGTTCGCAATTTACTTTCCGAACAATATTTTTGCTGTTTTTGGAAAATATGGAAAATTACGAGATCGAAACGGAGTGGAAAAGACGCACGTGGGCGTGCCACCATAGGCCGGCGCGGCCTGGCCTGGGCTTGCGCCGCCCTATGAGCTGGCCGCCTCGTCCCCCCTTTCCGACTCTGGTTCGACCTGGTACTTTCCTTTTGTCGTAAAATTTTTTTTTTGCTATATAATCCCCCGGACCCCTGGAAGTCCGTATATCGCTTTTTCGACGTGTTTTGTTTCGAGCTGTTTCTGCCAGAATCTGTTTTCAGTTTAGAAGCACCATGGTCTCCAAGAACAAGGGCAAGGAGCTTCCGGATGAAGATAATCAAGATCTTGAGTGGAAAGAGGAAGACAAGAGCGTCAAGGAAGAAGATGAAGAAGAGGTGGAGGAAGACTCGCGCGCACACCCGCGTGCTACCATCGCAAGCGTCAAGGTGGTGGACAACCCCTTCAGTGCAAACAAGAGCGCAAGAATTCGCACCGGAGGAGGGGTTCAACGTCATTACCTAGCTCCGAAGACATCTTTCTCAGGCACTCACCATCCCTTCCGCAATCTAATTTTCAATAATCAAATTGAAAGGATTCCCAGGGCAGCATTGCCTAGCAATTGGGATATAGATCGTTCTAACACTGCAGGAAGGACGAAGCCTGAAGGTGAAGAGTGGGGAAATAGCTCCAAAAGTTGGGACTCGCCGTCGGACATACTTCTTAACCGCATCGAGCACAATTCGGAGATGATTCGCAACCTCACGTACAAGATTGATGAGCTTCAGGAGCTTGTTGAGAAACTCGTCAGGAATTCATCACCACCATCGCCGAAGGAGTAATTCATCATCGGTATTGGCATCCCCTTGGTTTGTTCCAAGCTTGGGGGAGTGCCGCGGTATCACATTATCACTACCTTTTACTTTTTACTGTCAAGTAGTGTCATATCATGAGTAGGGAAGTTATCATATAAGATGGGTTGCAGTTTGGAAGTATCTCTCCTTTAGTTGGTTGTCTATGTATCCCTTGGTGTGAGTTATCGTTATGGAGTATTAATGAGAAGTCTTATCATTTACATATTGCACATCTTATTTTAGTTTGCAATCTCTACTATATGATTTACCTTGTTGTTAGTATTGGTATCACTTTGGGAGCACTGAATAAATCTATTTGGTTTTGGCAAACTTAGCATTGGTCAATAGCAACAACAATTTGAGGTTTAAGTAGAAAAGAGAAATACATGTAGATGTTTCATTGTCTTTCTTTCTTGTTAGCTCATAGCTTATTATTCTGAAGTTAAAATTGTTTGTGCTTACAAGGAAGATGCATGATTGTTTCTATCACATGTATATTTGTTTGTTTCCCTCGACTCTTATGCTTGCTAATTAACCTTGCTAGTCAAAGACCTGTACTGAGAGGGAATACTTCTCGTACATCCAAACCTTAACCCAAACCTATGCCATTTGTGTCCACCATACCTACCTACTACATGGTATTTTCTGCCATCCCAAGTAAATACTTCGTGTGCTACCTTTAAACAATTCAAAATTTACTATCTCTTATTTGTGTCAATGTTTTATAGCTCATGAGGAAGTATGTGGTGTTTTATCTTTCAATCTTGTTGGGCAACTTTCACCAATGGACTAGTGGCTTCATCCGCTTATCCAATAATTTTGCAAAAAGAGCTGGCAATGGGGATTCCCAGTCCCAAATTAATTAAACTAAATAGACACTCCTCCATGGTATGTGATTGATGGACGGCACCCGAAGGATTCGGTTAGCCATGGCTTGTGTAAGCAAAGGTTGGGGGGAGTGTCATCATAATAAAACTAAAATAAAAAGGCACTCCTTCATGGTATGAGATTGTTGGCAGGCACCCGAGGATTCGGTTAGCCATGGTTTGTGAAAGAAAGGTTGGAAGGAGTGCCACACAAAATAAAAATAAAATGGGAGCCGCTTTTTGAAGGTTTGCCTGGCAAGGGGGTTAGAGTACCCGCTACCAGTCGTTGACAACAACAAACACCTCTCAAAATGTTACTTTTATTATCTTTATATGATTTCAAAACTGAAAAAGCTCTAGCACATGATTTAATCACTGCTTCCCTCTACGAAGGGCCTGTCTTTTACTTTATGTTGAGTCAGGAAACCTATTTCCCTCCATCTCAAGCAAGCATTTGAGTAGTTGTGATCAAACCATTATATTGTGATCTGCTTCATCATGTCTTTTATTCTTCCTTGTTTAGTACAAGTTTTATCTGAATGAATATAGCTTTGCAAGTTATCAATGATTATGAGGAGACTATTATGATTGAGTATGCAAGTTGTGCCATATAAACTTTAACATGAGAGCACTGCTCAATAGATAAATATAACCTGTTAATTATTGTCTGACCAAGAACGAAGTTTGCCATCACCAACTATGATTTCTTATGCACCTTTATTTGTGATTACCTTATACTTGTTTCAAGTTGAGTCATATGAGGAAGTTGTTTACTAGAATGTCTTGTGTGAATGAATATGATGCTTCTTGTCCGTATTTTATTTATCGACTCTTCACTCCATAAACATGTGGTCTGTTGCGAGTTCAGTTTCGCTTGGGGACAAGCGAAGTCTAAGCTTGGGGGGAGTTGATACGTCCGATTTGCATCACTATTTTATATCATAATTTGCTGTTATTCATTGATATATTTCATATTTGGACATAATACTTATGTTATTTCATCTATTTTGCATGTTTCATCATTATTGGAGGATGAAGCACCGGAGCCAGGATTCTGCTGGAAAAAGCACCGTCAGAACGCAATATTTCGGAAGATCAACTGTGGAAGGAAATTATACCAAAAATCCTATTTTTCCAGATGACGAAGGAAGCCTGAAGGGGGAGCTGAGAAGACCCAAGGTGGGGCCAGACCACAGGCCGGCGCGGCCCATGGCCTGGCCGCGCCACCTTGTGGTGTGGGGCCCCACAGCCCCTTTCGCCTCCTTTTCTTCGCGAAACCCTTCGTCCTGAAGACCTAAGCCACAGAGGGTACCTCACGAAGAGTTACAGCCGCCTCTGCGGGGCGGAGAACACCAGAGAGAAAAGAGCTCTCCGGCGGGCTGAGATCCGCCGGGGAAATTCCCTCCGGGAGGGGGAAATCGACGCCATCGTCACCGTCATCGAGCTGGACATCATCTCCATCACCATCATCATCATCTCCACCATCATCACCGCCGTCTCCACCGCTGGAAATCGTCACCGCCGTAGCAATTTGGGTTTGATCTTGATTGTTTGATAGGGAAAACTCTCCCGGTATCGATTTCTACTTGTTGTTGATGCTATTGAGTGAAACCATTGAACCAAGGTTTATGTTTAGATTGTTATTCATCATCATATCACCCCTGATCATGTTCCATATGATGTCTCGTGAGTAGTTTGTTTAGTTCTTGAGGACATGGGTGAAGTCTAAATGTTAGTAGTGAACTATGGTTGAGTAATATTCAATGTTATGATATTTAAGTTGTGGTGTTATTCTTCTAGTGGTGTCATGTGAACGTCGACTACATGACACTTCACCTTTATGGGCCTAGGGGAATGCATCTTGTACTCGTTTGCCAATTGCGGGGTTGCCGGAGTGACAGAAACCTAAACCCCCGTTGGTATATCGATGCAGGAGGGATAGCAGGATCTCAGAGTTTAAGGCTGTGGTTAGATTTATTCTTAATTACTTTCTTGTAGTTGCGGATGCTTGCAAGGGGTATAATCACAAGTATGTATTAGTCCTAGGAAGGGCGGTACATTAGCATAGGTTCACCCACACAACACTTATCATAACAATGAAGATTATTTAGCCGTATCCGTATGTAGCGAAAGCACTAGACTAAAATCCCGTGTGTCCTCGAGAACGTTTGGTCATTATAAGTAAACAAACCGGCTTGTCCTTTGTGCTAAAAAGGATTGGGCCACTCGCTGCAATTGTTACTCTCGCACTTTACTTACTCGTACTTTATTCATCTGTTATATCAAAACCCCCTGAATACTTGTCTGTGAGCATTTACAGTGAATCCTTCATCGAAACTGCTTGTCAATACCTTCTGCTCCTCGTTGGGATCGACATTCTTACTTATCGAAAATACTACGATACACCCCCTATACTTGTGGGTCATCAGGGAGCAAAACACTATGTTGTTGCAGGTGAAATGAATTCCAGAAGATCCTCTCTGGAACCGGACTTGAATAGGATTACCAAGGGCCCAAATATTTATACTGATGGAGCCTGGAAGTGCAAACCCACTCCTATATTTGCAGGGTCCACAAACAAGGAAAAGGCGGGTCTTGGCATCTACATCCATTGGGAGGGACGAGATCAACATACTATCTTGGTGCAGGCTTCCACCACATCAACTTCTGCGCTTCAAGCGGAGGCCCATGCAATGGAATTAGCTGCGTATATTAGCAATCACTTAGATATGGATGAACCCAATTTCCTAACAGATAGTCAAATCCTTGCTGATGCTGCAAGAAGAAGAGATCCAAGAAATCACCCAGGACATTGGACAATAAGACCAAACCTCATGGAGTTCATATATCATACTCAGGGCAGAGATGCAAGAGTCTTCAAGATAAAGAGAGAAAATAATAGTACTGCACATAAGGAAGCGCATGACGCTCTCAACTCTAAATCTTCAGGCCCCTGTAAGTTCAATTGTGCAGGTATTAGGCATCCACATTCTCAGTGTCCTGTAAGAGCTGTTATCAGCTCCCTCAATGTGCTTTCTTGCACATTACTGTCTGTAACTTGTTTATGATCTAATAAATAAAAAATTTAGTTGCCAAAAAAAAAACATATCTTGATTTTTATGGTAATGACCGATGGAATGCTAATAGTTTTACTAGTATGTCAACATATTTAGTCCCTGACAATGGTTAAATCTTGATGGTTGGTGACCCCTGCATAAAAGATTAATGAGAAGACATCGTCTTGAAATTTCATATAATTATTTTGTTGTTTCTTGAGTATAGGAAGGTTGTACCGTTATAAGGGGTTCGATGTTTGTCACAGTGAGTCGATATCAAAGGAAGATATACATCCTAAGAACACTGATAGATTCTTGAGAGAAAACCCCATACTTTGTACATGATTTTTGTTTATTGCTTAGAGTTTAGGTACGAAGCCTATGACCTAATATGGTCATACTCCGATGAGCTTCCTGCAAATTTGAAGTAATGGTTAGTAGGTTTAGAAATCATGCACCTATATAATAGGTTCTTATTCTACAAAGAGTCTTCCCATTTAGATATAGGTTGTGTTACCATTGTTGACCTCACAAGAGCTTGACTTCCCTCAAAATTGCACTTAAGCGAGGGAAAAAATGAGAAACATAAATTCATGAGTTCATCGAGCCAAAAGTTGATTTTCCATTTGGGCTTACTTACACAATGATTTGTGGGGAACCTTAGATGGTTGAAGTTGTGTTTTTTTTCAAAGATTGTGGATTACTTCGAGGAGTTTGTAAAGGTCTGAAAATTGTCTCAAGATCTACCACGAGTGGAAGACCACATACTTTGTTTCATGAGCTCAAGGAACAAGAAGCCTAAATTCAAGGGATCGATGTGGACTTGGCTAACGATGGCCTCTCCAACGGAGATAGAGTTCTCCAAAGGGCTTGAACTTCAGGATACATGAGGTGTGCTTCCCTCCTCCCACATTTTATTATTCTTATACACTATGTTATTTGTGCATAGATTACCTCTAGATTGGTTAGGCATCTTGTTTTCTCATGTAATCGTGGCATATATGATTGTTCAGATAGTTGCATTTTATAGAAACGTAATTATCGGCAAGTATTTCCTAAAATCATTGGATTGATTAAACTTGTAATAACCTGCTATTCAATCCCTTTATACTCAACATTTTTTATTCTCCAGTTTAGATTTTTCTGGAAATTCGGCATTCCCTACGAGTGGGTCAAATCAATGCAATGAAAAGTTTGTATATTTTTAGTTGAGAACTTTGTGAATTTGCTGGAAGTAGTCCAGTTTGAAGGTGAAAGCTCTCTTAAATTAGTTGAATACTTGACAGAAAATGTTGACAATTGTCTATTTTTTAGTCGAAATTGTTAATATTTGGTTGGGACTATATACATAAACAAATCGAGTAGATTTCAACCACGAGCATCGAGAACACAATTATGAGCCACATGGTTTAGCTAAATCTGTTTTTTTTTTTTTTTTTTTTTTTTTTTTTTGCTTTCATTAGGTAGACATATTTGGTTTCAACCTCCTCAGGAAGCCTTCTATATCCCTTTGAATATTGTTTTGCAATAAAGCTCGTGGTTATGCTAAAAAAAAAATTGACTACAGTGTCCAACATCACTGCACCAGAAAGGCATGCATTGCATTACAGCTTGCGCTGTACAAACCGCATCCGCAGGTTGGCTTGGCTGACCGGCCACCTCGCCTCTCATTCCATGATGCTGCTGGTTTAGCATTGGCCCCGGAAAACAAAAACATCTTAGCTAATTAATGGATGGAAGGGAACGCCGTCCAGCCGTCCAGGTGCATGCGAAAGCTGAAACCAACGTCGCAGCTAACTCAACAGTCAAACTGAAAAGATTGTGAGGGCAAACGACGAGCGAACAAAACAAAGGTGGAGTAATAAGGTACGTAGCTTTCAGGTGTCTGGTGCGACCTCTCCATCCGATCCTCTCCGAATAATCTCCGACGACGCTGTGCCGGGCTCTCCGGCGTCCAGTTGCACCACCAGATCATGTCGCAACGGCCGGCTGGCTGACCTGCCTTGGCTCGCGGACAAACGCTGGCCGGCCACCGGCATCGGGGGATGTTGGCTCCCGCCCGCTCCATACCCCAGGAACCCGAATTCAGTTTGCGCACTCATCACCACGATACATGCCGGGTTGCAAAGTCTGACATCCCGCAAACTATCAAAATCAAACATATGTTAACCCTAGATAAAAAGTGTACTAGGCTAACTTTTAGAACATCTATATACGGGTTTATTCGAGCTCTTGCTCGCACCCCCACCTACATGGTGTGTCGTGCGACGAGAGTCAACTTAGGCTGGCTGGCTGTTCACTGGCCAAAATCCCCGATCATGTCTCCATAGTATATATAGTAGTATGTATCTACCACTTGGCCACTGAAATGCTGTACAAACATAAAATTAGTTGGGAGGCAATGAAGAGTTTCGTGGTGCCTGGTCTTTTCTACACATCAGACGAGCACCACATCCCAGCACACCCTTCTAGCTGCTATAAAATAGACTGCCTAACCGACTCCACAATGCACACTTGGTTCCAACTGGTAGACTCGTTTTGCACAAGACTACCGTCAATTAACCCATTTCCATAGGGGTAGCAACACATGGTTGCTATAAAGAAAGACAAAGGGGAGAGGTTCTTTTTACAATTCAGACTCGGATGATTTGTTTGGCTGGACTGAGACCCCATAATGATAATAGTACCTTTTTGACTATCGTTGTACGTACGAGAGAGCTTGTCATTTTCACCACTAAGTGAAGCAAATCAAATGGAAAACATCCTTCATACTTGATGAAGGTGTAACTGTTAGATTGCACATATTGTATATTGTATTTACAGTATGATTGTATTGTAATTGCACCCAAACCCTAGGCCTTTGGCCTATTATATAAACACCGGAACCCCACGTCATTATACGTGTGAGGCTTCCTCAAAACCCTTCTACATGGTATCCGACTAATCTCGGTCCTACCCTAGCCGCCTCTTCGGCCGCCACTGCCCTAGGTCGGGCCGCCGCCAACCCTAGCCCCACCCCACCTCCGCTGCCATGGTGCTCCCCGCCCTCACCGATGGGACCTCCGCCGCCCCTGCGGCTGCTACGCCCGCCGCCCTCGTCTCCGCCGGCGGCGCCCCGCATCACGCCGGCTCCGTCATCCTCTCCTTTGCCGCCGGTAACTACTCCAAGTGGTGAATCTACATGCGAGCTTCTCTCGGCCGCTCCGGCTACCTCGGCCACGTCGACGGCATCGTCGCCACCGCCCCCACCAACGCTGAGTGGGCCACCGCCGACTACACCGCCCTCAACCACCTCCACGCTGCCATCGAAGAAGACGTCGCGGGCATGATCCTTGCGGGGGATCAGACTGCGCGTCAGTTGTGGCTCGGGGCACGCGACCTCTTCACTACGAACAAGGCGAACAAAGCCATCTACCTTGCCAATGACTTTCGCCAGCTTGTGCAGGGATCCCTCTCCATCCACGAGTATTGTCGCCACCAGAAGTATATCGCCGATGCGCTATCCGACAATGACTCTCCCGTGAGCGACCGCGCCCTCGTCCTCAACACCCTGCGCGGACTCGGCCCTCGTTTCGCCTCCGCCGCCACAGTCATCTCCATGACCGACCCGCTGATACGTCTCCAACGTATCCATAATTTCTGATGTTCCATGCTTGTTTTATGACAATACCTACATGTTTTGCTCACACTTTATAATGTTTTTATGCGTTTTCTGGAACTAACCTATTAACAAGATGCCACAGTGCCAGTTCCTGTTTTCTGTTGTTTTTGGTTCCAGAAAGGTTGTTCGGGCAATATTCTCGAAATTCGATGAAACAAAGACCCAACATCTTATTTTTCCCGGAACCTTCCAGAAAGTCAAAGGGGGACCAGAGGGGAGCCCTGGGGGCCCCACACGTGTGGGCTGCGCGGCCCAAGGGGGGGCGCGCCCCCTACTGTGGGGAGGCCCCGTGGCCCCTCCGACTCCGTCTCTTCGCCTATATAAGCCCTTTCGACCTAAAAATGCGACACGAATTGACGAAACTCCAGAAAGACTCCAGGGGCGCCACCGCCATCGCGAAACTCCAATTCGGGGGACAGAAGTCTCTGTTCCGGCACCCTGCCAGGACGGAGAAGTGCCCCCGAAAGCCATCTCCATCGACGCCACCGCCTCCATCATGCTCCGTGAGTAGTTCCCCCATGGACTACGGGTTCTAGCAGTAGCTAGTTGGTACTCTCTATCCCATGTACTTCAATACAATGATCTCATGAGCTGCCTTACATGATTGAGATCCATCTGATGTAATCGGTGTTGTGTTTGTTGGGATCCGATATATGATACATTATGATTAGTCTATCTATAAAGTTTGTGAAGTTATTGTTGCTGCAATCTTGTTATGCTTAATGCTTGTCACTAGGGCCCGAGTGGCATGATCTTAGATTTAAGCTCTATAATTATTGCTTAGATTGTATCTACAAGTTGTATGCACATGTCTACGTCCGGAACCAAAGGCCCCAAAGTGACAGAAATTGGGACAACTGGAGGGGAAGGCGTAGGTATGAGGATCACATGTTTTCACCAAGTGTTAATGCTTTGCTCCGGTGCTCTATTAAAAGGAGTACCTTAATAGCCAGTAGATTCCCTTGAGGCCTTGCCACCGGCTGGTAGGACAAAAGATGTTGTGCAAGTTTCTCATTGCGAGCACGTACGACTATATATGGAAAACATGCCTACATGATTAATAATCTTGATGTTCTGTCTTAATGCTTTCAATCCTATCAATTGCCCAACTGTAATTTGTTCACCCAACACTTGTCACTTGTTATTGGAGAGTTACCACTAGTGTAGATCGCTGGGAACCCCGGTCCATCTCTCATCATCGTATACTCGTTCTATATGTCATTGGAAGTAGTATCAACTATTTTCTGGTGCCATCGCCTCTGTGTTATTATTCTGTTATCGTATTCTTGTTACTATTGCTCTCATATTACTGCTGCTTTCACATCACCCCTGTTACTAGTGATTTTCCAGGTGCAGCTGAATTGACAACTCAGTTGTTAAGGCTTATAAGTATTCTTTACCTCCCCTTGTGTCGAATCAATAAATTTGGGTTTTACTTCCCGCGAAGACTGTTGCGATCCCCTATACTTGTGGGTTATCAAGACTATTTTCTGGCGCCGTTGCCGGGGAGGTATAACTCTACTCATAAGTTCACCTGGGGAGTACACTCTACCTCTCTCTCTGTTTTTATTTTATTTTATTTTGTTTTGCTTAGCTTACTTTTGTCTAGTTTATTTGTGCTTAGTTTATTTCTGTCTAGTATTATTTTGCTTAGTTTACTTTTGTCTAGTTTCTTTCTGTCTTGTTTTACTTTTCTCATATACCCAAAAATCCATAAAAATTTGAAAAACCGAAAAATTAAAAACTGCTGTTATGGAAGAACGCATAACCATGTTGGAGCTTATATAATTATATAATAGTTATAGAAAATCAAGAGCGGGTGAAGTCATGAGTGCTGTGATAGAAAAATTGAATACAATTGCTAAAATCTTGCTTAAACGCCATGATATAAACTGTTGCTCTCAACAGGATACTAAACATCTTAAATTCCAATGTTGCTTTAGTGAAGAAGCTTTAATTTAGAACTATAATTGGAATAACTATATTCATCTTGGGTTCGAAGAGGTAGAACAATTTGTCTTATTTATGGGAGCTTCTGAGATCGAATCCTTCATGGCTAAAAATTATGAAACTTGTGTTGTTTGTAAGGATCTTAAAGATTATGTCTCTTCTATCCTTAATTTTTGCATAGAAAGTTACAATGATAATCCTTATATCATTGATTATAAAGAGAGACTCATTAATGCACAAGAATGCACTCACAATTTACAGGAACCTGTGGAAGAAGAAATTGATGAACCTGAAAGCTCATTGGATGAAAAAGAGGAGGAAATTGATGAACCTGAAAGCTCATTGGATGAAAAAGAAGAGGAGAGTGATGAACAAATGGATGAAGAATGGATTAGCTACCCATGCCAACCTTCTAATGAGAGTAACTCTTTATCTCTTACACTATTTGAGTGTCCTCCATGCTTACCGAAGAAGGATGAATGTTACGTTCCTGTGGATTCTCTTGAAATATTTCCTATGAGTAAAACTTGTGTGAATAATTATGCTACTATTATCTATGATAATCCATGCTATTCTGATAAATCTTATGATAATGCTTTGTTTGTGCCTGATGTCGAAATGCATGGTACTAAAGAGTTTTGCGTAGCAAATGTTTATGATAAAGCTCTAGATGATGGTCCTATGTTACTTGATAATATTAATTGTACTACTAATGAAAATGAGATTGGAGAGTTCTTGACTTCATGTATGAGTCACATATCTCTTGAGATTGATCAATCATCTTGTTATATTATTGATAAAAGTGGATTTGAAAGTTTTAATCCCACTATTTTTGAGCTTGATAAAAATTATATGTTTGTGGATCATGAAAAGCATGCTTTATGTGATAGTTATATTGTTGAGTTTGTTCATGAAGCTACTGAAAATTATTATGAGAGAGGAAAATATGGTTGTAGGAATTTGCATAGTACTAAAACACCTCTCTATATGCTAATTTTTTTGAAGTTACTCTTGTTTTATCTTCCTATGCTTGTCACTTTGTTCTTCATGAATTTATTTGTGTACAAGATTCCTATGCATAGGAAGTGGGTTAGACTTAAATGTGTTTTGAATTTGCTTCTTGATGCTCTCTTTTGCTTCAACTCTTATTTCTTATGTGAGCATCATTAAAATTACTGAGCCCATCTTAATGGCTATAAAGAAAGCACTTCTTGGGAGATAACCCATGTGTTTATTTTGCTATTGTTTTGTTGTGCTTTGGAAGTTGTTACTACTGTAGCAACCTCTTCTTATCTTTATTTTATTGCAATGTTGTGCCAAGTGAAGTCTCTAATAGAAGGTTGATGCTAGATTTGGATTTCTGCGCAGAAACAGATTTCTATCTGTCACGAATTTGGGCAGGGTTCTCTGTAGGTAACTCAGAAAAATCTGCCAATTTTCGTGCGTGTTCCCAAGATATGTACGCAACTTTCATTAGTTTTGAGTTTTCTGATTTGAGCAACGGAAGTACCTCTTAAAAATTTGTCTTTACTGGTTGTTCTGTTTTGGCAGATTCTGTTTCTATTTTTTGCATTGTCTCTTGTGGACTTTAAGCAAGGCTTTCTAGACGTGGAGAGCTGTAGCTAATGTTTTATTGAGTTCTTGCAATGTGTCACTACAGGAATAAGGTGAATTAAAGTTTTTTGAGTACTAACCCCTCTAATGAAGTTTATGAGAAGTTTGGTGTGAAGGAAGTTTTCAAGGGTCAAGAGAGGAGGATGATATATGATCAAGAAGAGTGAAAAGTCTAAGCTTGGGGATGCCCCCGTGCTTCATCCCTGCATATTTCAAGAAGACTCAAGCGTCTAATCTTGGGGATTCCCAAGGCATCCCCTTCTTCATCAACAATTTATCAGGTTTCTTCTATTGAAACTATATTTTTATTCGGTCACATCTTATGTGCTTTACTTGGAGCGTCTGTATGTTTTTATTTTTGTTTGTGTTTGAATAAATTTGGATCCTATCAATACTTGTGTGGGAGAGAGACACGCTCCGCTTTTTCATATGAACACTTGTTCTTCGTTTTACTTTTAATGTTCAATGACAAAAGTTGGAAGCTTTTGCATTTATTGCTATTTGGTTGGAAACAGAAAATGCTTCATATTGGCTTGAATAATTTGATACTTGGCAATTGTTTTGAGATCTCAAGTAGATCATGATTAAGTTCTTACATCATGTAGTTTAAACCTATTAGTGGAGAACTACCGTAGAGCTTGTTGAAATTGGTTTGCATGATTGGTCTCTCTAAGGTCTAGATATTTTCTGGTAAAAGTGTTTGAGCAACAAGGAAGACAGTGTAGAGTATTATAATGCTTGCAATATGTTCTTATGTGAGTTTTGCTGTACCGGTTCATACTTGTGTTTGCTTCAAATAACCTTGCTAGCCTAAGCCTTGTACTAAGAGGGAATGCTTCTCGTGCATCCAAAACCTTGAGCCAAAACCTATGCCATGTGTGTCCACCATACCTACCTACTATGTGGTATTTCCTGCCATTCCAAGTAAATACTTCATGTGCTACCTTTAAACAATTCAAAATTTATCATCTCTTATTTGTGTCAATGTTTTATAGCTCATGAGGAAGTATGTGGTGTTTTATCTTTCAATCTTGTTGGGCAGCTTTCACAAATGGACTAGTGGCTTCATCCGCTTATCCAATAATTTTGCAAAAAGAGCTGGCAACGGGGTTCCCAGCCCCAATTAATCAAACTTCATTAATAATTCTCTTCACATGTTTTGCCCTGATTCATCAGTGAGCAACTTAATTTTGCAAATAGACACTCCTCCATGGTATGAGATTGTTGGAAGGCACCCGAGGATTCGGTTAGCCATGGCTTGTGAAAGAAAAGGTCGGGAGGAGTGTCACCCATAAATAAATAAAAACTAAAGTACATGTGTAAACAAAAGAGAAGAGGGATGATCTACCTTGCTGGTAGAGATAACGTCCTTCATGGGAGCCGCTCTTCGAAAGTCTGTTTGGCAAGGGGGTTAGAGTGCCCACTACCATTCGTTGACAACAACAAACACCTCTCAAAACTTTACTTTTATGCTCTCTATATGATTTCAAAACTTCAAAAGCTCTAGCACATGATTTAATCCCTGCTTCCCTCTGCGAAGGGCCATTCTTTTACTTTATGTTGAGTCAGTTTACCTATTTCCTTCCATCTTAGAAGCAAACACTTGTGTCAACTGTGCATTGATTCTTACATACTTGCTTATTGCACTTATTATTCTACTTTGCGTTGACAATTATCCATGAGATATGCATGTTGAAAGTTGAAAGCAACTGCTGAAACTTATATCTTCCTTTGTGTTGCTTCGATGCCTTTACTTTGAATTTATTGCTTTATGAGTTAACTCTTATGCAAGACTTTTGATACTTGTCTTGAAAGTACTATTCATGAAAAGTTTTGCTATATGTTATCTATTTGTTAGCAACTATAGATCATTGCCTTGGGTCACTTCATTCATCTCATATGCTTTACAATAGTATAATTAAGATCATGTTGGTAGCATGTCACTTCAGAAATTATCTTTTATCGTTTACCTACTCGAGGACGAGTAGGAACTAAGCTTGGGGATGCTGATACGTCTCCAACGTATCCATAATTTCTGATGTTCCATGCTTGTTTTATGACAATACCTACATGTTTTGCTCACACTTTATAATGTTTTTATGCGTTTTCTGGAACTAACCTATTAACAAGATGCCACAGTGCCAGTTCCTGTTTTCTGTTGTTTTTGGTTCCAGAAAGGCTGTTCGGGCAATATTCTCAGAATTCGACGAAACAAAGACCCAACATCTTATTTTTCCCGGAACCTTCCAGAAAGTCAAAGGGGGGCCAGAGGGGAGCCCTGGGGGCCCCACACGTGTGGGCGGCGCGGCCCAAGGGGGGGCGCGCCCCCTACTATGGGGAGGCCCCGTGGCCCCTCCGACTCCGTCTCTTCGCCTATATAAGCCCTTTCGACCTAAAAACGCGACACGAATTGACGAAACTCCTGAAAGACTCCAGGGGCGCCGCCGCCATCGCGAAACTCCAATTCGGGGGACAGAAGTCTCTGTTCCGGCACTCTGCCGGGACGGGGAAGTGCCCCCGGAAGCCATCTCCATCGACGCCACCGCCTCCATCATGCTCCGTGAGTAGTTCCCCCATGGACTACGGGTTCTAGCAGTAGCTAGTTGGTACTCTCTATCCCATGTACTTCAATACAATGATCTCATGAGCTGCCTTACATGATTGAGATCCATCTAATGTAATTGGTGTTGTGTTTGTTGGGATCCGATTGATGATACATTATGATTAGTCTATCTATAAAGTTTGTGAAGTTATTGTTGCTGCAATCTTGTTATGCTTAATGCTTGTCACTAGGGCCCGAGTGGCATGATCTTAGATTTAAGCTCTATAATTATTGCTTAGATTGTATCTACAAGTTGTATGCACATGTCTACGTCCGGAACCAAAGGCCCCAAAGTGACAGAAATTGGGACAACTGGAGGGGAAGGCGTAGGTATGAGGATCACATGTTTTCACAAAGTGTTAATGCTTTGCTCCGGTGCTCTATTAAAAGGAGTACCTTAATAGCCAGTAGATTCCCTTGAGGCCCGGCTGCCACCGGCTGGTAGGACAAAAGATGTTGTGCAAGTTTCTCATTGCGAGCACGTACGACTATATATGGAAAACATGCCTACATGATTAATAATCTTGATGTTCTGTCTTAATGCTTTCAATCCTATCAATTGCCCAACTGTAATTTGTTCACCCAATACTTGTCACTTGTTATTGGAGAGTTACCACTAGTGTAGATCGCTGGGAACCCTGGTCCATCTCTCATCATCGTATACTCGTTCTATATGTCATTGGAAGTAGTATCAACTATTTTCTGGTGCCATCGCCTCTGTGTTATTATTCTTCTTTGTATTCTTGTTACTATTGCTCTCATATTACTGCTGCTTTCACATCACCCATGTTACTAGTGATTTTCCAGGTGCAGCTGAATTGACAACTCAGTTGTTAAGGCTTATAAGTATTCTTTACCTCCCCTTGTGTCGAATCAATAAATTTGGGTTTTACTTCCCGCGAAGACTGTTGCGATCCCCTATACTTGTGGGTTATCACCCGCTGCCCTCCTTCCTCCGCACCAGGGCGATGCTCTTGATGGAGGAGATGCAGCAGGCCAACGTAGCAGCCAACTCCGCCGCCACCGCCCTCGTCGCCCAGGCCCGCGGCCCCGCCCCTCCATGCCCCGACCCCGGCTGTCGCGGTGATGGTCCTGCCCCTGGCGCAGGCACCGGGAAGGGCAAGCAGCCGACCAAGCAGAAGGGCCGCACCGGCGGCCGCCAGGGTGGAGGCGCCACCCATAACGCCAACACCCTGCCCCTGCCGGCCCGTGGGTCTGCTTCTCCCCGGGAGCTGGCCAGTGGCGCCCCCCTCCTCTGCGCAGGGCATTCTGGCCCCTCGCCCCCAGGCCTACACCGCCACCGCGCCGTCGACCTCGACGCCAACATGGGACAACTCGGCTCTCATCGCCGCCCTCAACAACCTCGCGCTTCAGCAAGGCGGTTGGGTCATGGACTCAGGCGCGTCCTCGCACATGACCAACCATGATGGTAACCTCACTTGTTCCTCCCCTCTTCATACTCCTCACTTCGTCACCGTCGGTGGTGGCACCACCATCCCTATTGCCTCTTCTGGTTTCACCTCCTTTCGCACACCTTCTGGTCACGTATTTTGACTCAACCATGTACTCCTAGTACCGCACATTATTCGCAATTTTCTTTCTGTTCGCAAGTTTACTCGCGATAATATGTGTTCCATTGAGTTTGACGCCTTTGGTTTCTCTGTGAAGGACCTGAAGATTCGTCGCGTGATTCTTCGTTGCAATAGTGACGGAGATCTCCACACTTTTCCCGGGAGGAGCAACTTTCGCCGTTCTTCCTCCACCGCCTTGGTCCTCACCGCCACCGCCTATGGCACCAGCGTCTTTTTTTTTGTTGAAGCAAGACTGTGAGGCAAAAAGCCCCACAGCAAATTTTATTATATTTTATAAAAAGATAATGTACAAAAAAGAAGCCTAAAACTAAACAAGGCTAAACAAGGCTAAACTAATACCGTCTCTAAGGTAGGGACCTGAGCCAACTAAGAAGACTATCCTTATGCTTGGCCTTTATTCTGTACTGCAGCCAAAACATATCCTGTACAAATTTGGCCTTCCATCTAGCAAAAGAAACATTCTCCTGCCTAAAAATTCTCCCATTTCAGATGAGCCAAATATTCCAGCAGGCAGTAATAATAACCTCCATGAAAAAAGCTGCCGAAAGCTTCTTTTGTCCTCACTCAACACCACCTGCAAATCATCATGCTGCTGCCAATCAATCTGCAAATAATTCCATATTCTAGCACTGAAATTACAGTGAAAGAACAAGTGAATCCTATCTTCATACACCTTAGCTTGACAAAGCACACAAGTATTATCCTCAGAGACATTCCAATGCCTCCTCCTGAGCAGGTCTCTAGTATTCAACCTATCAACCAGCAATAACCATGCAAACACCTTTGTCTTCATCTCGCATGAGGACTTCCAGAGCCATGTATAAACCTTAGGAACCATAATGTGCGCATGGATATGATCATAGAACTGTTTAGCAGAGTAGTTCTCACCCCAACAATAATGCCATTCATCCTTTATCCCTAACAATTGATTTTGATCCATTAAACTCCGGTTATGATGCCATGTTGGCTCTTCAGCGTCTAGATTTTATCAAGTGTAATAAATTTAGTACTCAGGCGTGTCATGCATGTCAGCTTGGCAAGCACGTCCGTCTACCGTTCAGTCAGTCTACTATAGCGTCTAGTGCCATCTTCGATTTGATACATTGCGTCTTGGCCATCCTGGCCATGATGCCATGTCGGCTCTTCAGCGTCTAGATTTTATCAAGTGTAATAAATTTAGTACTCAGGTGTGTCATGCATGTCAGCTTGGCAAGCACGTCCGTCTACCGTTCAGTCAGCCTACTATAGCGTCTAGTGCCATCTTCGATTTGATACATTGTGATTTGTGGACATCTCCAATTATAAGCACTTCTGTTTTTGATATTACCTTGTTATTGTTGACGACTATTCTCACTTTTATTGGTCTTTTGACTCTTTTCCGCTTCGAAACAAGTCATGTGTTGCACGTACTCTCGAAACCTTTTTCGCTTACGTGTGCACGCAGTTTGGTGTCACTATTTGCTCCCTCCAGACAGATAACGATACCAAGTTCCTCAACAAGACTGTTGATACTCTCCTCACCACCCACAGCACCGCCCTGCGGCTATCAGGCCCATACACTTCCCAGCAGAATGGTAAAGCCGAGCGTGCCATTCGTACCATTAATGATACTATGCGCACCCTTATGTTCCAGGCTCACATCCCAGCTCCTCTCTGGGCCGAGGCTCTGGCTACTGCCACATACCTGCTTAATCGCTGTCCTAGTACAACCATAAAATCCCAGGTTCCATACACACGCCTCCACGGTCATCCTCCCTCATACATTGATCTTCGTGTCTTCGGTTGTCTTTGTTATCCTAACATCGCGTCCACCGCTCCACACAAGCTCAGTGCATGTTCCATGGCATGTGTCTTTCTAGGGTATCCTTCTAACCATCGTGGTTACCGCTGCTTTAACCCTATCACCGAGAGAATTATCTTCTCGCGACATGTTGTCTTCGATGAGACGGTTTTTTCTTTTCAGCATGCAGTTTCGTCATCCGCGCTGCACCTCCTGCGCCACGCGGACTCGACAACCTCTTCGGCACGCCGCCCGTTGATACGCGTACAACACGCATCCGTTGGGAACCCCAAGAGGAAGGTGTGATGCGTACAGCAGCAAGTTTTCCCTCAGTAAGAAACCAAGGTTTATCGAACCAGTAGGAGCCAAGAAGCACGTTGAAGGTTGATGGCGGCGAAGTGTAGTGCGTCGCAACACCAGGGATTCCGGCGCCAACGTGGAACCTGCACAACACAACCAAATTACTTTGCCCCAACGAAACAGTGAGGTTGTCAGTCTCACTGGCTTGCTGTAACAAATGATTAGATGTATAGTGTGGATGATGATTGTTTGCAGAAAACAGTAGAACAAGAATTGCAGTAGATTGTATTCGATTAAAAGAATGGACCGGGGTCCACATTTCACTAGTGGTGTCTCTCCCATAAGAATAAGTATGTTGGGTGAACAAATTACAGTTGGGCAATTGACAAATAAAGAGGGCATGACCATGCACATACATATTATGATGAGTATTGTGAGATTTAATTGGGCATTACGATAAAGTACATAGACCGCTATCCAGCATGCATCTATGCCTAAAAAGTCCACCTTCAGGTTATCATCCGAACCCCTTCCAGTATTAAGTTGTAAACAACAGACAATTGCATTAAGTATGGTGCATAATGTAATCAACACATACATCCTTAGACATAGCATCGATGTTTTATCCCTAGTGGCAACAACACATCCACAACCTCAGAACTTTCTGTCACTTTCCCAGATTTAATGGAGGCATGAACCCACTATCGAGCATAAATACTCCCTCTTAGAGTTACAAGCAAAAACTTGGCCAGAGCCTCTACTAGTAACGGAGAGCATGCAAGATCATAAACAACACATATATAATAGATTGATAATCAACATAACATAGCATTCACTATTCATCGGATCCCAACAAACACAACATGTAGCATTAAAGATAGATGATCTTGATCATGTCAGGCAGCTCACAAGATCCAACAATGAAGCACAATTAGGATAAGACGACCATCTAGCTACTGCTATGGACCCATAGTCCAGGGGTGAACTACTCACTCATCACTCCGGAGGCGACCATGGCGGTGAAGAGTCCTCCGGGAGATGATTCCCCTCTCCGGCAGGGTGCCGAAGGCGATCTCCTGAATCCCTCGAGATGGGATTGGCGGCGGCGGCGTCTCTGGAAGGTTTTCCGTATCGTGGCTCTCGGTACCGGAGTTATTATCGACGAAGGCTTAAGTAGGCGGAGGAGATAGGTCAGGGGGCGCCACGAGGGCCCCACACAGCAGGCCGGCGCGGCCAGGGCTTGGGCCGCGCCGCCCTAGCGTGTGGGCGCCTCGTCGCCCCACTTCGTTTCCTCTCCGGACTTCTGGAAGCTTCGTGGAAAAATAAGATCCTGGGCGTTGATTTCGTCCAATTCCGAGAATATTTCCTTACTAGGATTTCTGAAACCAAAAACAGCAGAAAACAGCAACTGGCTCTTCGGCATCTTGTTAATAGGTTAGTGCCGGAAAATGCATAAAAATGACATAAAGTATGCATAAAACATGTGGGTATCATCAATAAAGTGGCATGGAACATAAGAAATTATCGATACGTTGGAGACGTATCAGCATCCCCAAGCTTAGTTCCTGCTCGTCCCGAGTAGGTAAACGATAACAAAGATAGTTTCTGAAGTGACATGCCATCATAATCTTGATCAATACTATTGTAAGCACATGTAATGAATGCAGCGATTCGAAGCAATGGTAATACAATGAGTAAACAATTGAATCATATAGCAAAGACTTTTCATGAATAATACTTTCAAGACAAGCATCAATAAGTCTTGCATAAGAGTTAACTCATAAAGCAATAAATTCAAAGTAAAGGTATTGAAGCAACACAAAGGAAGATTAAGTTTCAGCGGTTGCTTTCAACTTGTAACATGTATATCTCATGGATATTGTCAATGTAAAGTAATATAACAAGTGCAATATGCAAGTATGTAGGAATCAATGCACATTTAACACAAGTGTTTGCTTCTTGAGGTGGAGAGAGATAGGTGTACTGACTCAACATAAAAGTAGAAGAAAGGCCCTTCGCAGAAGGAAGCATTGATTGCTATATTTGTGCTAGAGCTTTGGTTTTGAAAACAAGAAACAATTTTGTCAACGGTAGTAATAAAGCATATGTATCATGTAAATTATATCCTACAAGTTGCAAGCCTCATGCATAGTATACTAATAGTGCCCGCACCTTGTCCTAATTAGCTCGGATTACCTGGATTATCATCGCAATACATATGTTTTAACCAAGTGTCACAAAGGGGTACCTCTATGTCACTTTGTACAAAGGTCTAAGGAGAAAGCTCGCATTGGATTTCTCGCTTTTGATTATTCTCAACTTAGACATCCATACCGGGACAACATAGATAACAGATAATGGACTCCTCTTTAATGCATAAGCATTTAGCAACAATTAATGTTCTCATATGAGATTGAGGATATTTGTCCAAAACTGAAACTTCCACCATGATTCATGGCTTTAGTTAGCGGCCCAATGTTCTTCTCTAACAGTATGCATGCTCTAACCATTCAACTAGTGGTAAATCGCCCTTACTTCGGACAAGACGGACATGCATATCAACTCACATGATATTCAACAAAGTGTTGATGGCGTCCCCAGGAACATGGTTATCGCTCAACAAGCAACTTAATAAGAGATAAAGTGCATAAGTACATATTCAATACCACAGTAGTTTTTAGGCTATTTGTCCCATGAGCTATATATTGTAAAGATGAAGAATGGAAATTTAAAGGTAGCACTCAAGCAATTTACTTTGGAATGGCGGAGAAATACCATGTAATGGGTAGGTATGGTGGACACAAATGGCATAGTGGTTGGCTCAAGGATTTTGGATGCATGAGAAGTATTCCCTCTCGATACAAGGTTTAGGCTAGCAAGGTTATTTGAAACAAACACAAGTATGAACCGGTGCAGCAAAACTCACATAAAATACATATTGTAAACATTATAAGATTCTACACCGTCTTCCTTGTTGTTCGACCCTTACTAGAAATTATCTAGACCTTAGAGAGACCAATTATGCAAACCAAATTTTAGCAAGCTCTATGTATTTATTCATTAATAGGTGCAAAGTATATGATGCAAGAGCTTAAACATGAGCACAACAATTGCCAAGTATCACATTATCCAAGACATTATTCCAATTACTACATGTAGCATTTCCCGTGTCCAACCATATAACAATTTAACGAAGAAGATTCAACCTTCGCCATGAACATTATGAGTAAAGCCTAAGGACATATTTGTCCATATGCAACAGCGGAGCGTGTCTCTCTCCCACACAATGAATGCTAGGATCCACTTTATTCAAACAAAAACAAAAATAAAAAAACAAACAGACGCTCCAAGCAAAGTGCATAAGATGTGATGGAATAAAAATATAGTTTCACTAGAGGAACCTGATAATGTTGTCGATGAAGAAGGGGATGCCTTGGGCATCCCCAAGCTTAGACGCTTGAGTCTTCTTGAAATATGCAGGGGTGAACCATCGGGGCATCCCCAAGCTTAGATCTTTCACTCTCCTTGATCATATTGTATCATCCTCCTCTCTTGATCCTTGAAAACTTCCTCCACACCAAACTCAAAACAACTCATTAGAGGGTTAGTGCATAATCAAAATTCACATGCTTAGAGGTGACATAATCATTTTTAACACTTCTGGACATTGCACAAAGCTACTGAAAGTTAATGGAATAGAAAAATCCATCAAGCATAGCAAAACAGGCAATGCGAAATAAAAAGCAGAATCTGTCAAAACAGAACAGTTCGTAAAGATAAATTTCTAAGAGGCACCAGACTTGCTCAAATGAAAATGCTCAAATTGAATGAAAGTTGCATACATATCTGAGGATCACAGACGTAAATTGGCATAATTTTCTGAGTTACCTACAGAGAATTAGGCCCAAATTCGTGACAGCAAAGAAATCTGTTTCTGCGCAGTAATCCAAATCTAGTATGAACCTTACTATCAAAGACTTTACTTGGCACAACAATGCAACAAAACTAAGATAAGGAGAGGTTGCTACAGTAGTAACAACTTCCAAAACTCAAATTTAAAATAAAAGTGCAGTAGTAAAATCATGGGTTGTCTCCCATAAGCGCTTTTCTTTAACGCCTTTCAGCTAGGCGCAGAAAGTGTATATCAAGTATTATCAAGAGACGAAGCATCAACATCATAATTTGTTCTAATAATAGAATCAAAAGGTAACTTCATTCTCTTTCAATGGAAGTATTCCATACCTTTCTTGAGAGGAAATTGATATTTAATATTACCTTCCTTCATATCAATGATAGCACTAACAGTTCGAAGAAAAAGTCTTCCCAATATAATGGGACAAGATGCATTGCATTCAATATCCAAGACAACAAAATCAACGGGGACAAGGTTATTGTTAACCTTAATGCGAACATTATCAACTCTCCCCAAAGGTTTCTTTGTAGAGTTATCAGCGAGATTAACATCCAAATAACAATTTTTCAATGGTGGCAAGTCAAGCATATTATAGATTTTTCTAGGCATAACGGAAATAATTGCACCAAGATCACATAAAGCATTACAATCAAAGTCATTGACCTTCATCTTAATTATGGGCTCCCAACCATCCTCTAACTTCCTAGGAATAGAAGCTTCACGATTTAATTTCTCTTCTCTAGCTTTTAAGAGAGCATTTGTAATATGTTTTGTAAAGGCCAAATTTATAGCACTAGCATTAGGACTCTTAGCAAGTTTTTGTAAGAACTTTATAACTTCAGAGATGTGGCAATCATCAAAATCTAAACCATTATGATCTAAAGCAATGGGATCATTTTCCCCAATGTTGGAAAAAATTTCAGCAGTTTTATCACGAGCGATTTGATTTTAGCAGTTTCAGGCAGTTTTTCACGCTTTGCATTAGAAGTGGAAACATTGCCAACACCAATTATTTTACCATTAATAGTAGGAGGTGCAGCAACATGTGAAGCATTAGCGTTACTAGTGGTGGTAATAGTCCAAACTTTAGCTATATTATCTTCTTTAGCATTTTCTTCTTTTTCCCACCTAGCACGCAATTCGGCCATCAATCTTATATTCTCATTAATTCTAACTTTGATGGCGTTTGCTGTAGTAACAATTTTATTATTATTATTTTCATTAGACATAACTTTCGATTTCAAAAGATCAACATCAGCAGCAAGACTATCGACTTTAGAAGCAAGTATATCAATTTTCCCAAGCTTTTCTTCAACAGATTTGTTAAAAGCAGTTTGTGTACTAATAAATTCTTTAAGCATGGCTTCAAGTCCAGGGGGTGTGTTCCTATTATTGTTGTAAGAATTCCCATAAGAATTACCATAACCGTTACCATTATTATAAGGATATGGCCTATAGTTGTTACTAGAATTGTTCCGATAAGCATTGTTGTTGAAATTATTATTTTTTATGAAGTTCACATCAACATGTTCTTCTTGAGAAACCAATGAAGCTAACGGAACATTATTAGGATCAACATTAGTCCTACCATTCACAAGCATAGACATAATAGCATCAATCTTATCACTCAAGGAAGATGTTTCTTCGACAGAATTTACCTTCTTACCTTGTGGAGCTCTTTCCATGTGCCATTCAGAGTAATTAATCATCATATTATCAAGAAACTTTGTTGCATCGCCTAGAGTGATGGACATAAAGGTACCTCCAGCAGCTGAATCCAATAAGTTCCATGAAGAAAAATTCAGTCCTGCATAAAAGGTTTGGATGATCATCCAAGTAGTCAGTCCATGGGTTGGGCAATTTTTAACCAAAGATTTCATTCTTTCCCAAGCTTGGGCAACATGCTCATTATCCAATTGTTTAAAATTCATTATGCTACTTCTCAAAGATATAATTTTAGCAGGAGGATAATATCTACCAATGAAAGCATCCTTGCATTTAGTCCATGAATCAATACTATTCTTAGGCAGAGATAGCAACCAATCTTTAGCTCTTCCTCTTAATGAGAAAGGAAACAATTTTAATTTTATAATGTCACCATCTACATCCTTATACTTTTGCATTTCACATAATTCAACAAAATTATTAAGATGGGCAGCAGCATCATCAGAACTAACACCAGAAAATTGCTCTCTCATAACAAGATTCAGTAAAGCAGGTTTAATTTCAAAGAATTCTGCTGTAGCAGGTGGAGCAATAGGTGTGCATAAGAAATCATTATTATTTGTGGTTGTGAAGTCACACAACTTAGTATTTTCAGGAGTACCCATTTTAGCAATAGCAAGTAAAGCAAACTAGATAAAGTAAATGCAAGTAACTAATTTTTTTGTGTTTTTAATATGGCAAACAAGATAGTAAATAAAGTAAAACTAGCAACTAATTTTTTTGTGTTTTGATATAATGCAGCAAACAAGAAAGTAAATAAAATAAAGCAAGACAAAAAAACAAAGTAAAGAGATTGGTGGTGGAGACTCCCCTTGCAGCGTGTCTTGATCTCCTCGGCAACGGCGCCAGAAAAAGAGCTTGATACGCGTACAGCACGCGTCCGTTGGGAACCCCAAGAGGAAGGTGTGATGCGTACAACAACAAGTTTTCCCTCAGTAAGAAACCAAGGTTTATCGAACCAGTAGGAGCCAAGAAGCACGTTGAAGGTTGATGGCGGCGAAGTATAGTGCGGCGCAACACCAGGGATTCCGGCGCCAACGTGGAACCTGCACAACACAACCAAATTACTTTGCTCCAACGAAGCAGTGAGGTTGTCAATCTCACCGGCTTGCTGTAACAAAGGATTAGATGTATAGTGTGGATGATGATTATTTGCAGAAAACAGTAGAACAAGAATTGCAGTAGATTGTATTCGATTAAAAGAATGGACCGGGGTCCACAGTTCACTAGTGGTGTCTCTCCCATAAGAATAAGTATGTTGGGTGAACAAATTACTGTTGGGCAATTGACAAATAAAGAGGGCATGACCATGCACATACATATTATGATGAGTATTGTGAGATTTAATTGGGCATTACGACAAAGTACATAGACCGCTATCCAGCATGCATCTATGCCTAAAAAGTCCACCTTCAGGTTATCATTCGAACCCCTTCCAGTATTAAGTTGTAAACAACAGACAATTGCATTAAGTATGGTGCGTAATGTAATCAACATGTACATCCTTAGACATAGCATCGATGTTTTATCCCTAGTGGCAACAACACTTCCACAACCTTAGAACTTTCTGTCACTGTCCCAGATTTAATGGAGGCATGAACCCACTATCGAGCATAAATACTCCCTCTTGGAGTTACAAGCAAAAACTTGGCCAGAGCTTCTACTAGTAATGGAGAGCATGCAAGATCATAAACAACACATAGATAATAGATTGATAATCAACATAACATAGCATTCACTATTCATCGGATCCCAACAAACACAACATGTAGCATTACAGATAGATGATCTTGATCATGTTAGGAAGCTCACAAGATCCAACAATGAAGCACAATTAGGAGAAGACGACCATCTAGCTACTGCTATGGACCCATAGTCCAGGGGTGAACTACTCACTCATCACTCCGGAGGAGACCATGGCGGTGAAGAGTCCTCCGGGAGATGATTCCCCTCTCCGGCAGGGTGCCGGAGGCGATCTCCTGAATCCCCCGAGATGGGATTGGCGGCGGCGGCGTCTCTGGAAGGTTTTCCGTATCGTGGCTCTCGGTACTGGAGTTATTATCGACGAAGGCTTAAGTAGGCGGAGGAGATAGGTCAGGGGGCGCCACGAGGGCCCCACACAGCAGGCCGGCGCGGCCAGGGCTTGGGCCGCGCCGCCCTAGCGTGTGGGCGCCTCGTCGCCCCACTTTGTTTCCTCTCCGGACTTCTGGAAGCTTCGTGGAAAAATAAGATCCTGTGCGTTGATTTCGTCCAATTCCGAGAATATTTCCTTACTAGGATTTCTGAAACCAAAAACAGCAGAAAACAGCAACTGGCTCTTCGACATCTTGTTAATAGGTTAGTGCCAGAAAATGCATAAAAATGACATAAAGTATGCATAAAACATGTGGGTATCATCAATAAAGTGGCATGAAACATAAGAAATTATCGATACGTTGGAGACGTATCACCCGTGCCCCCACCGCAAGCTCCTGCACCGGCCCAGCGCACCCCAGCGTTGGCCCCGTGTGCGCCCGCCCCGGCCCCGAGCGCCCCCACCTCGACACCGCCTCACCCATCTGGGTCCTCTGTCGCGGCAAAGAATTCGGCGTCTACTCTGCCGCGGCAGGCTGCCACAACAGGAATTCCGGCAGTTTCTCTGCCGCAGCAGGCGGCCACGACAGGAACTCCTGCCGCACCTCCCGCTCGGCCTGCGGCCGCATGCCGTGCCCCTACCACGGCTGCTGCAGCCGCCGCCCCGACGACCTCCTCGAGTGGGGCCTCTGATCTTCGGCGTACGCGCTCTGGACGCCAAGTGCGTCCCGTGGACAGGTTCAACCTCTCCGCCGTGGACTCCGTCACCGACATCGTCCCCACTACCTTCCGCCAGGCAATGCAGGATCTTCAGTGGCGTGCTGCCATGTCCGCTGAGTACCAGGCTCTCGTCGACAACGACACTTGGTCACTCGTTCCTCGCCCTCCGCGTGCCAACGTCGTCACCGACAAGTGGATTTTTCGTCAGAAGTTCCACTCGGATGGCACCCTCGCGCGCAACAAGGCGCGATGGGTTTTTCGTGGGTACTCCCAGCACCTCGACATCGACTACGAGGAGACTTTCAACCCTGTTGTCAAGCCTGCTATGACCCGTCTCGTTCTGCACATTGTTGTCTCCAGCTCTTGGCCCATACGACAACTTGATGTGAAGAACGTGTTCCTACATGGCTCCCTGGAAGAGGTGGTCTACTGTCAGCAGCCCCCTGGGTTTGTTGATGCCTCTCGCCCTGACCACGTCTCTCGCCTCCACAAGTCCTTGTATGGCCTGAAGCAGGCCCCTCGTGCCTGGTACTACCGGTTCGCCTCCTACATCGCCACTCTGGGATTTGTTGCCTCCTCCACGGGCACGTGTCTGTTTGTCCTCCACTCTGAGGCCGACACGACGTACTTGCTGCTCTATGTGGATGACATCATCGTCACCGCCTCGTCGACGAGCTTTCTTGAGGGCTTCTTGCGTGTATTCATAGCGAGTTCGCCATGACTGATCTCGGGGACCTCCACCACTTCCTGGGTATGAAGGTCAGCCAGTCCCCTGCTGGTCTCTTTCTATGACAATGACAGTATGCTATGGATATTCTATAGCGGGCTGGCATGTCTGACTGTCACCCCTCGCCTACACCGGTCGACACATCCTCAAAGCTCTCCGCTTCCGATGGCGAGCTCCTTCCCGACACCGCCGACTATAGGAGCATCGTGGGCGGACTTCAGTACCTCACACTGACGCGCCCCGACATCTCCTATGTTGTTCAGCAGGCCTGCCTTCACATGCATGCTCCGCGCACGTCTCACTTGGCTCTCGTGAAACATGTTCTGCGGTATGTTCGGGGTACACTGGAGTTCGGCCTCCAGCTCCACGCCTCCTCGTCGACCGCCCTTGTGGCCTACCCCGACGCCGACTGGGCCGACTGTCCGGCGCCGCTCCACCTCCGGTTACTGTGTCTACTTCGGTGATAGTCTCATCTCTTGGTCCTCCAAGCGACAGACCACCGTGTCCCGTTCCTCTGCAGAGGCTGAGTACCGCGCCGTCGCCCACGCCATCGCCGAGTGATGTTGGCTCCGCCAGTTGCTCTAGGAACTTTATCACCCCTTGATCTCCGCCACAGTTGTCTACTGTGACAACGTCTCCGCCATCTACATGTTCTCGAATCCGGTGCAACATAAACGTACCAAGCACATCGAGATAGACATCCACTTCGTTCGCGAGAAGGTGTCCTTGGGAGAGGTCCGTGTTTTACATGTTCCGTCCTCCCACCAGTTTGCGGATGTCATGACGAAGGGATTGCCGAGTCAGCTCTTCCTCGACTTTCGGTCCAGTCTCAACATCCGAGAACCTCCCGCTGGGACTGCGGGAGGTGTTAGATTGCACATATTGTATTTACAGTAGGACTGTATTGAAATTATACCCAAACCCTAGGCCTCTGGTCTATTATATAAACACCGGAACCCCACGTCATTATACGTGTGAGGCTTCCCTCAAAACCCTTCTACAGTAACATGTCTTGTTTCCATATAATATTTTTCTCCTTCTTCTACCCCGTAGGAAATTGACAAATGTAGGTCTGCAATTGTATCTACGTGTTCTTTTTCTCTTAGAAAGGGGAATTAATAGTCATTACGATTTTTGTTCAATGGATGTTTCCAAAAGAAAGCAAAATAAGATTATCCAATCGTCTTAGGCTCCATTTGGAACAAATATTGGGGGGCCTTTTGAACATTAAATTATGTAACCTTTCCGAGGCTCCCAAAGTATCAATAGAAATATTGCCTCTATGTTGTACATTTGAAATAAACCAACTTATGAACATAAATTTTCCTCTAAGAGCTCCAAGACAGTCGCTCTCCCTATCTCTTCAATAGCACTTTTCCTTCAAAAGTTTCTATGTTAAGTGTTCCAGAAAGACCTTTCTTCCGGGTTTTTTTCGAAATGGGGTAGCCCCAGCCTCTAATTGATGCATACAACCTCTTTTTTCAAAAAATACTTTAGCGATACAACCAGCAGCTAGACGACCTTATAAAAATTGGGAGAATTTTACTTCCCGATCTATGCACCAATTAACGATGCACACAACCATTAAATATTAGTACTAGGATTTTTAATCTTGATTAAGATTAAAGCAAGATAATCTGCATGAGTACCATGTTCAGTTTGAACCTCCAGTATAAATAGAAACCTAAATATGTGTCTGGGATTTGAACTTAAATGCTGGATTCGAACTCATGTGGGGATTTGAACTCAAGCTTTTCTTCCGTATGTCTCAATGCAGTCTCTTCCTTGACTTCAAAAACACAAACACATAAAAATCACATTTTTTCTTTTGATAAATGACATTTTATTACTTAGAAAGTTTAAGCATTACACCCGACCTCTTCGTAACTGAGATGCGCACAACTGCTCCAATTCTAAAGTTACAATAAAACAAAAACTTAGGCTCTCGATGAGTAACCACGATAGAAACTTTGAGAGCGCCTATGGGAATGGATGACCAATCTGTAGATTATGCTGTCATCTATGAAGGGTAAAAATATCTCTCGCCGCATCTTTTAACCATATAGATACCTCCATAAACAGGCCATGATGCTCCACGTGCTATAGATACGGCCATGAACGGAGCATAGTTGTGCACCGGTAGATGGCCTCCACAAGAGAAACGTTTTTATCATTAAAAACCTTATCATTTCTACATAGCCATATCGACCAAATAACGACAATCGCTCCCACTCTGATAAGTAGCTTAGTCCTATGATCCGCACCATTGAGCCAATTTACGAAAATATTCGTAACACTTTGTGGTGGGTACAAGGTAGAACCTATCTAGACGACTGACCATATAGATCTAGCAAATTTACATTGGAAGAATAAGTATTTTATAGTCTCGTCTTAATGACATATGACACACGTTTTACTTTCATGCTAACTACGTTTTGCAAGGTTATCTTTGTTAAGAATTACACCTCGACAAAGATACAACTAGAAAATCTTCGTTTGAGCAGAATTTTCATCTTTCAAATTTTCTTATTATTATCAACTGACAACTCTTGTTGTCTTAGAGCTTTGTACAAAGAATCTACCAAGAATTTTCCACTCTCATGCAGATTCCATCAGAATTCATCGGACCCTGCGTCAAATGGACCAAGGCTAGATGTTGTAGCAAAGCATTCCAAGATGCTAGCCTAGTGCCAACAAGATCTCTTCTGAACGATGCATTTTGTGCTGAAGTTTCCAACACCTTAGCGAGTGTATCGCTTTTGTGCACACAATGTTGTACAAGGCCAAATATTATTTTCGGAGTGTGGCGTTACCTAGCCATTTGTCCTCCCAGAACCTAATTTCCGAGCTATCTCTAATTGATAAATAACCATATGGAAAGAAGAATCTCTTCGTTGTTATAAGGCCAACTCAGAAGTGGGAGTCTCCTAGTTTCCAATAAGCCTGAGATAACGCAAATGAGCCAACTTACTTTCTCCTAAGAAGAGTTTACCACACTCCATCTTCAGAAAGAAGCTTGGAAATCCATTTACCAAAAGGATTATGTTCTTGACCTCGAGGTCATGAATTCCGTCCTTCGTGGTCTTTAGGGAGGCAAATCACACTTCATGTAGCCAACCGGTATTTTTTTTTTCGCTATCACCTAGACAAAGAATCTTGATCGAAAACCAATCTTTTAAGACTCCTTTCGGTAGTTGAAAGAATCATATCATATACATGGCCATGTTACTTAGTACTGAGTTAACGAGAACCAATCTTCTTCCCAACAATAATAGCTTACCTTTCTAATTGTTTAATCTAATTTGTAGACGGGTTTCTCCACCAATTTACATAAAAAATACATGATTACAATGTTGCGTCCATATCTGATTCCTACAAAATTGAATGCTCACCAAAGATTGCTTGATTGCTGTTTACCGCCATAACTAATCAATGTAAGCCCAACATCTATGTTCGACTCTTGAAGACAACCTTTTGCATGTAGGAGTAAATACTTGTCACCAAAAAATCATCGGCATGGAAAGTAAAATAAATAAATAATTAAAGAGCAAAAAATAGATTGGTCAACAAAGTGTGCTTTCACTCCTTTTGGTGTACGTATGAAAAACATAACAAATAAACCCATAACTAAGAAAAACGTTATCCTTGATCATGAAGCATGAATGAGAATGGTTGTTCTTCTTTGGCACACTAAAGATAGAACGTGCTGGCTTATATGAAGAAATAGTAACTCCAACACCACCACCTTTTCTTCATCATCTCTTCTGGAGCTGGAGTTGTAGTCGGACTCGGAGTATAAACCGGAGGTCCAATGGCAAAGGTTGGCATGGAACTTCTACTTGCTTTCATGGGCGGATTCAGAGGGGGTCAGGGCGAGTTGTGGTCCACCCTATGATTTTGAGTCTTGACCCATATATCATAGCTGCCACGATCCATATAAGAGAAATATACTTACAATTTCTTCTATTCCTAGTTCGGTCGTTCCCATCCACTCATCCAGTCTTGTCCTTATGTTGCTGCCGACTCGCTGCCACGTCACTGTCGCATCTCCCGGCGAGAATCCATGTCACTGCCATGCCGCTAGCCTACCCTCTCCAGCGCTCCTGTAAAATGGCCTTTCGGCGCAACCGGTTCGCGCACACCCTAGTCCTTATCAATAGCAGGGTGCTACTAGGTTCCTATTGGTAGTCGGCGGCGTGCAACAATATTGTTGTGTAAGTTTTTACCTTCATTCCCTTAGTGGCGGGAGGAAAACGTTGGATATTTTGTGCTCTTTAGGTTGTAAGGATTAATATGTAAACATGGACCCACACTATTTTTTGTCCTACTACTCCAAGAGATGTAACATTTTATAGAAATTTATTGCATACGTAGGTATTTCATCAATATTTTATTTTTCGAACACAAATTCTAAATATGCTACGCTCAAGTAACTGCACAAACAAATAAGGCTAAACAAAATGGGCACACAATATACAATAAAATTAATAATGGACCCCTGTCCCCTTGCTCTGACTCGTAGAGCACGGTGCTGTCGGAGATTGAAGAAGCTCACCCTAAAACGTAGATAGAGAGTTGTCAGTGAAGGAAGACAGAGGAACATAACCAGCTCACCGAAGTAGAGACATCATAGAGAGGGGCACCGCTCAAAATTACCAACCACCCACATCCATTTCTATTACTCCTTTCTTTCTAAAATAATAACTTGCTTAATGTTATCTAGATACAGAAGTATTTTTTTAACGAAGATACACAAAATTATAGGGGAGCAGTATAGAGAAGTAGCCGCACATGTTGCAACGGAGGGCTCGCGACCTTTGTAATTCGGTACTGGTCCGTTGCAAAACGCTACTGTTCCATAGTAAAACAACGGGCAAAATGAGAGGAAAAAGCAGCCACTCACTCCTTCCTACTGCTGCTTCTACCACCTCCCACCTCCCAGCAGCCACAGCCAGCTCCTCAAGCCTCACCATTTGCGTTTCTTTGGAAAACAAAGGCGCAGAGCAAAGCAAGCACGCGAAATACTCCAAACATACCACTTACCAACCCTTCTCTACTCATATATCTCCTCTCTCCTTTCCTCTCCCCCTTCCTCAAATCTGAAGGAATAAAGGCGACATTTCATCCGGCCGGTAGGATCGCCCTGTTTCTTGCTCTTGCTCTTCCGGGTGATGTAGCTGACGCTGTGGCCGATCCTCCGTCTCCGCTGTTTTGTGCGTGGCGGAGATCTGGAGATCTCTCAGGTGGGCGCTCTTCTTGTTCCTGCTCTGCTGCAATGCGCTCATGTTTCCTGTGCTTTCTCGGGGTTTCTTGTTTTGGATCTCGGGCTGCTCGTCGGCGCTATTCTCGCGGTTGCTTTGCCTCTCTTGGGCGAATGCTTTTCCTGCTTGGTTGAATTTTCAGAAAAGAAGGGCTCCGTGTTTTGAGAGAGTTATTTAGCAGAATTGTCGATAAAGTACCATAAAAAAATCGAGCTACTAGGAAAGAAAGAACTGGAAATTGAAGGAGCTTTCCTTCCTCCGCTGGCCACAGCATTCAGATGTGAAAGTTTCTCCAACCATGCCTAGCAACTACTAGTAGGTAGTACATGCTGCTAGTGGATTGCTTCACGTGTAAAACGCCGACTTCTCACGCGATGATCCAGCCACACTTCCCTCCACGGCTGAAAACATGGGGGGAGATTAAATGCGCTAGCTGTTGAACCTTGTGTGTGTCGGTAGACTCGGTACTGCGATCAGTCACCATCACACGAATTTATTCCCCTTGTACAGCCTAGTAACACCTTGTCTTTGCTTCCCTTCCAGCCCAAAGATTATGTACCAGCGAGAAATTTTAATTGCCCTTATTTACTTCCGGAACCAGTCCATCTTATTATGAGCTTGTACCATGGATGTAGACGCCCGCAGTGCAGTTCCCTTTAGTTAGCCGGCGTGTTAAGCTCGGTAGCATTGCCTGCATTGCGTGCTATATATGCGGAGCTGAGCAAGATGGGCAGCTAACATTTTTTTTTTCTTGTATGCTATATATCAGGACGCTGACAGTCCATGATGGAGGCGCCTTCGTCGTCCCCAACTCTGCAGGATCATCTCTCCCAGCCAACTGGCCCCTTGCATCTCAAAGTATGGCAGGTCGTATGCATCGCCTTGGGAGTGTTCATGGTGGTCGTCTTCTTTCTCACGGTTTGGCTCACTATGCGGAGTAGGAAGAGGACCAGACGAGCATCTGCAAATATTCCAATCACACAAATCCCTGCCATTTCTAAGGAGATCAAAGAAGTCAGAGTGGAGCAAGTCCCGGCGAGCGAATATGGGGCACATGATGGAGTCCTGCTAACAATCCAAGACAAGGCTAATGACCGCGAATCGGACAAGGTCATGGTCCATTTGGGTGTAAGCAAATCGAGACGTGGGGATGAGAGCCACTCTGGATCATTCCGTTACACGGACAAGGACGCAGGCTTCCAGTCAGCCGAAGAAGGAGGGTCAGGAAATTTCCGGCAAGCTTCAAACCATGGAATAACAGCTCCTTCACCTTTGGTTGGCATGCCCGAGTTCTCTTACCTTGGTTGGGGTCATTGGTTTACTTTGAGGGATTTGGAAATGGCTACTAACCGTTTTTCAAAGGATAACATTATTGGTGAGGGTGGATATGGTGTAGTTTATCGTGGGGAGATCGTCAATGGCACTCCTGTTGCTGTCAAGAAGCTTCTCAATAACCTGTAAGATTTGCCTTGCTTGACCTGCCTGTTCTAAACTCTGAAGTCTTCCACATTATCCTGCCTTATATTGACTTCGTTTTTCCAAATGATGTTCTATGATCTTCAGAGGGCAAGCTGAGAAGGAATTCAGAGTAGAAGTTGAGGCTATTGGTCATGTTCGCCACAAGAACTTAGTTCGTCTTCTTGGTTACTGCGTGGAGGGTACTCAGAGGTACTTGTACTGTCCTTGTCATATTCCTTCTATACCTCTTATCAACTTTGGTTATTACCAAGCAAAATTCTTCTTCTTGACCTTCAGTCCTAACTTCAAGTATCTTTTCTAGGATACTTGTCTATGAGTATGTCAACAATGGAAACTTAGAGCAATGGCTTCATGGAGCTATGAGTCACCGTGGCTCCCTTACATGGGAGGCCCGTATAAAGATTCTTCTTGGGACAGCTAAAGCGTGAGTTCTTCCTGGAAATGCCCTTTCTTTTTGTTTATCTATTTTTATTTTGTCACTCCAACTTCAGATATTCCAATATAAAGGTAGAAACTCGATTCGGCTCCCGGGTGCGTATGATCCCTCTACCATAAAAGCATATTTCCAAGTGCTAAAAAAATTTGACAAAAAAATTTACATGTACATCTCCATAATATATGCGTATTCGTCAAGTTTCACCAAAAAATGATATTTTTTGTAGTCTAAGCGAAAAAGAGAAAATTTATCTTGTGACAAGTCTTTGTTTCAGCACCGAATTTTGTCTTTTTACACACACCACATGACATGTCAATTTTTCATGAAACGACTTTGTGAGCGCGTAGCACATGAAGATGTACGTGTGAAATTTTTGTTTCAATTTTTTTGACATTTTAAAATGTGTCTAACATGTATTTCAAAATAAAGGGAGCATACGCTCCCATGTGCCAAAACATCACTCCCAAATAAAGGTCTCAAAATTGTATAACTAAAAGAAGGCCACAAAATCATATAATATTTTCATGTGGGGCTAATTTCGCTATATTAAATACTAATTTGTCTGTACCATAATGTCATTCATGACGGAAGTGAGCATAACAGAGCTTAAGCTGCACACGTTCCTAATAGCATGTCTATCTTATTGTGTCACACTTCAATTCAAATATTTTTCATTCTTACTGAATGCTTGACTGTTTTTTTTACCGGGTACCTCTTTGCAGGCTTGCTTACTTGCATGAGGCAATTGAACCGAAAGTTGTACACCGTGACATTAAATCCAGCAATATTTTGATCGATGATGATTTTGACGCTAAAGTATCAGATTTTGGTTTAGCCAAGCTTCTTGGTGCTGGCAAGAGTCATGTGACTACTCGGGTTATGGGAACCTTTGGGTATGTTGTGCAACTCGTGATCCAAGAGTACAGTTACACTATGTTATGCTTGTTAATAATGTGCTGCATTTACTCATTGCAGCTATGTGGCACCAGAATATGCAAACACTGGACTTTTAAATGAGAAAAGTGACATTTACAGCTTTGGAGTTGTTATTCTTGAGGCGATCACAGGGAGGGACCCTGTTGACTATGGTCGCCCATCGAATGAGGTATACAGGAGTGGCCAAAACTATTTGTTTGAGACTAATCTTCATGTCAGATGCATTCTCCTTGCCCGTATTATCAAGTGGCAACATATGATTACGATGGCAACATTAGGACGCTTATCTCAAACTGAATCTTACTCCAAGTTTAATTTGTGTCTATTAGGACTTAAATTATTCTATACAAGCAGTTCTGTTCTGTGTGATTATATAACATCAAGATGCACTAGAGTATAAGATGTATTACGCCAATTCCCATATGAACATTAGTCAACAATACAGAGTGTCCGCACTACTTTTTGGCCTCTTTAGCCATGCCACTGTCCTTGGAGATCGACATATTGTGACTTGTGTTGCTTTCTCATAAGTGACATTACAACATTGATTTTACACATATACTTTAGAGTTCCTAGCTTTGCAATTTACATGGCTAGCATCTGAACATATTCAGCACTATCTTAACTATGAAGCATGACATTACAACCAAGCTGTCCCTGAGTCGGATAGGCTAGAAGCATTGATGTAGATTGTTGTGCTAACCTGTTAGGTCATGTCCCGAGCCACGGTGTAACATTTAGGGCCAACTTATAGCAACTCTTGGCTTGATAATACTGGTATAAAACTAGGGTAATTAATAATGGTACGGATTGGGTTGTTGTTTAGTTTTTCCACTGTTGCTCCTGTCTTCTTTACTCAGATATGAATACAAATATCAGTATTAATGAACACATTTTTTTGGATATTGTTGGAATATGTATGTGAACCGAACGCGTACTTATTAGACGCGAATATCCTATAACTTCCTTGCAGATTGTGTCAAAATAAACTTTATCAAATGGAAAATCGGATGCTGTATTGATGTCTGCTTCGTCGAAACAACCTAACATAATATTGTTTTCCAAATCAGAGGTCAAATTGGAATTCCACTAAGAATCCAGATATTATTCTGTATTTGTATCCATATCTGACACAATTTGCGGCAACCCATTTGTAAACATATTATCTGTACCAGTAAATAGAGTCCATCTGTGCATAAATAGCATCATTTGGCCGGTCAGAGTGCATTTCTATCTACCATGAGGTTACAGGTTTATCCTCAGCTTTTGTACATTTATAGGCAGCTAGGGTGAACTCGTGTGTGTTTGTGCACACATTACCTTGTGCGCGCTTGTATGTCTGTTTTGGTCTCAAAAGGGCGTAACTTGGCCATTGTATGATAAAGGACCACTGACCACTTAGTGTGCTACAAAATACAATGCTCATATCTATCTGTTTCTTGTGCCACTTATTGTCTTCTGCTATTTCTTCGATGAAAACAGGGGCCCTTTCCTTGTGCTTTCGTAACTCAACAAATGATATTATGCCATTTGCAGGTAAATCTTGTTGACTGGCTAAAGATGATGGTTGCTAGCAGGCGCTCAGATGAAGTTGTGGATCCCACCATAGAGACACGTCCTTCTACTAGAGCTCTCAAGCGTGCACTTCTAACAGCTTTGAGGTGCGTGGATCCGGATTCAGAGAAGAGACCAAAGATGGGTCAAGTTGTGCGGATGCTGGAGTCAGATGACCCAATTCCGCGTGGGGTAAGCAACTTGATGCTTGTTTACTTCATGCATGTCTTTACTCAGTCCTGTCTATTGCTTCTTTTTTCTTTTGAAACATTTCATCCAAAATCATGGTGGGATTAATCAGTCTTACAATTAAGTTGGAATTAGTCTCACACATGTTAGTTGACCTTTGATTCATTCTTGTAACGAAAGTATAAAAATTATGTATATAAACAGGACAGGAGATCCAGGCACAACCGTGGAGGGAGCACCGAGATGGATTCACAGAGGGATAATAACTCCGACACGGACAAGAGTGACAACCCAGACTGCAAACCGAGCAGGAGCAGAGCCTCCTCCTCCAAATGAGCACATAGACGTTTCCCCTTATCACATTTCTTGGGTCCGTTAAGGGCCAGCATACCACCATTTCACATTGCTGACGAATTGGTAACGAAGGCGCTGAATCTTCGCATACAGAAGAGCTTATTGGTTTTCCTTGGATGTAACCGTTTTATGTATGATTTATTTGTAGAGAGGGTAATGGTTTTCTAGTTAACAGTTTATCTTTGATTACACTAGTGATTCTGACAATTTGCTGATGTAAGTTCTTAGCAGTGTGTACAGTTGTAGTACTGGCTGAACCACATATCTGTGAATGATAGTTTTTCAATGGAAGGATCTTGTCCACTTTGAAGTAACCATTTCCAGGGAAGAAATGACCAAACAGGAAGTGTATTGCTGGCTACGAGAGGTCGAGAGGCCACAAACGATGCAGGGATTGCCTGCCACAATGTACCGCAGCGCATGTCCCCCTGTCCAGGGAAGAAGAAAATCCCACCACACCACACCGCACCACCCCTCAAAATGTACAACATCACACCAAACCACCCCACAAGATCCATGGCAAAACCACACCACACCGCACCACCCCTCAAAATGTACAACATCACACCAAACCACCCCACAAGATCCATGGCAAAAGGCCCTAAACATCACCAGCTCGTCGCGTACACGAAATCGTCGTGTCGAAAAATGAATCACAGCACATGCAGCCACTCGGAGCTCACTCAACGGCAGGGGTAGAGGCTGAGGCGGCAGGCCTGTTGCTTGACCGGCTGTTCAGCAGCGGCGCTAGAGCCTTAACGACGATGCTCATGTTGGGCCGGAAATCCGCCTCGTACTGCACGCACAGGGCAGCCACTGCAGCCATCTGTTCGACACAACATGGGGGTTAATGTCACAGCAGGCACTCAATATTTCTACATTGCATTGCTTGATAAACACATTCGACTTTTTACCTTGGCGACAGCCTTCGGAGGGTATTCCTGTCCAAGTCTTGGATCCACACATTGCCTCACCTTGTCTTCACTTAGCCTTGGCGTAGCCTGCACATAGCAAAACAGTGTTTTATCTTCCATCCTATCAAGAATCCAAAGAATCTGGGGGAAAAAAGCTCCATACCCATGTCACGAGGCTCTGCTGGCCACGGGGAAGCGTATGATCAACTGGTTTGCGACCAGTTAAAAGCTCCAACAACACCACTCCAAAGCTGTAGACATCGCTCTTTGCGCTAAGCTGCCCAGTCATCGCGTACCTGACAGAAAACAGCAAGTATGAGGGGGCACATCATTTTTGCCTATCTGAATTTACAAGCACTGAAGCTGACTGGGCGCATACTCAGGAGCATGATAACCAAAGGTGCCAAGAACACGCGTAGAGTGAAGACGTGCAGCCATGTCAGGGGCCTGATTGGAGACATCAAAGTCTCCTAGCTTTGCAACGTCGTTGTCAAAGAGCATTATGTTGCTGGACTTGATATCACGGTGGACGACACGTGGCTCTGCCTTCTCGTGGAGGAATTCGAGTCCTCTTGCGGCGCTTACGGCGATCCTAGCCCGCTGCATCCAGGATAAGGCTGGTCCTGGCTGGGATCCCTTGACACCCTTTTTACCTGTGATCACGGAACCATCAGTTTTGCTAGAGAAGCTTGAATAGCTCTTATATTACCGAGTACTGACACAAATGAGGTCAACTACAAATGATATGTGATCTCATCAGGCATAATGCTGTTCAATTTAGGGCTGAAAGCTTCTGTCGCGAATGCAACACACTAGTCTATGAAAGTAGAAGGCTTAGTTATTGTTCCTCACCATGGAGAATATCATGCAAGGAGCCCCTTGTCGCATATTCATAAGCAAGAACACGGGTGCTCCCTACAGCACAGTACCCAAGAAGTTGGATAACATTGTCATGCTTGAGTCTTGAAACAGCTGACACCTACAAAAGAAACGGAAGTGAATCAGCAGTCCGTTGGGGGTATCTATGTGAAGAGAGATTATGTGAGAACAAAAGAGGGTTTGAACCTGCGCAAGGAACTCTTGGTCAGGCTGTTTGCTAGAGTCGAGCCTCTTCACCGCACATTTCTTGCCATCTTTCAGTACACCAAAGAAAACTCTCGCATACGACCCCTCTCCTATAAGAGCATCACTGCTGAAGTTCTTGGTTATTTCCTTCATTTCTTCAAGGGGAATGTCTGGTACTTCGATTGGCTGAGTTCTGCCAGCACGGATGGCACGGGTAGGGGCTGGACCCCGGTTATATCCATTGTTACCTCCTGCATTTAATTTTTTAAGAGATTTAAATAAAACATAAAAGAAATTAAAGCGCTCAGGAAACTCTTGTTTTCAGTGGCACATTTTGGCACACGAAGTATGCATATATAAACAAGATGCATTTCCGAATTTTTTTGATGCATGGACGCTGAATTTTTAGATTTGCGCTGGATAAAAATATACCCAAGAATTGATTGTAAATCATATTATATGTTAGGTGCCGATAGGTTTTCATCAGCTTGTGCCGCTGGGTACAACTAAACCCAAAGACCACAGTCAAGAAGATTGTTAGCTAACAGTAGGGGGAGAGTTTTCAAAGTAATGAATTGATTAGACCAGAGATAATCGATTAGCTTGATTTTTATAGGACTCCTCAACTGAGATGCTTGAAGTAAATAAATATTTTTCCATTTTAATCTTAAACGCGCCATAGGTTTCACAAAGTTTGAATTGCTTGAATTTCGACTTTGGAGTTATCTATTGGAATTGGAACTGGAGTGTAGACAAGATTTACTAACGAGATGTTTCTAATGAAGATTTTTTTAGCATATAGATATAGTGTTTTTCAGACAAGACCTGGAACTGGAAGAAATTCTGACAGGGATGTCCACATGTGTACCAATTTATGTAACCAGTTGAATATTCCATCCAGCTTTGGTAGACACTGCTTCCCCTATCCCATTAGTAGATTTAAAGGTACCAGATTTTAAGATATTTTATCATCACATTTTACAGCAGAAATCCTATGTTGAGTCTGGTCAGTTTGTGGATTTTCCTTTCTAAATGTGGTATAGTATTGTACTACTCCCTCCGTCAAAAAATAGATATAGAAAAAGTTGAGTCACTTATTTTGGGGTGGAGGGAATACTACTTTTGGTTTTGGATCAGGTTCAACACATCTCATTTTACAATTACATTGTCCACATTGGGGTTATTCTCTTTTTACTAGACCAATTTATTCCATCCAGAGTTGGTAACCACTTCTTCCCCTATCTCTTGGGAGTAAATTTGTATGTATCAGATTTTAGAAAATTTAACACATTAACATACGAAATCCTATCTTGAATCTGGGTTGACCTGTCAGTTTATAAATTTTGTTTGCTAAATGCGATGCAGTATGGTAGTAGTTTTAAATCTGGATCGTCACTTTTTATAATTATTACATGATCCAGAGTGGAATTATTGTTTATTTTCTGGAGACAGCTAAGTAAACTAACCGGAAGCTGGAAATTGTATTTATTATGAAAAAGTATTCTTTGAACATTTAGGATGACAAACAATGCACTATTCCTTTCCATTGCACAATCAACAAGGGGAATGATCAAGAATTAACTTTTTTTTTTTGGAATAACAGGGATCGCTCCCCGGCTCCCTTTTTTCATTGAAAAAGAAACCACAGCGTTTGGAACAATAATCAACAACACTTAACTATCAAATCTACAAATAACAATCAGTTTTGATTCATACTGCAAAGCAATTTTTGCAACCATGTGCAATGTGTAGTAAAACAGAGAGAGGATTAGCAACCTGGGGCAGGGACCGGAACATAAGGATCATCGCGCTTCTTCTTCTTGCCAACATCATCGGCCCCGCAGCATGAAAAACACCCCATCGCTCCCTAAAATTCAGAAACAAAATAAAATAAAATAATACGCTTTCATCACAATATCTCCATTATTCCATCCAGATGTGCAAAATAGATTGCGTGAATCAAGCATGCACTGATTGTGTCAATCCGGCATTAAATCCTTCCAACCCAGCGAAACATAATAATATTGCTTTCAGAAAGGAACCTGAAGATATTTCTCTGCCCATTTCTTTCTTAATTCTTGGCCGAGAAAAAATATCGAACAGAGACGGTTCTTGGAGAAACCGTCATTCACCAATTACAGTATGCGCAGCATTGCGATGCGATGAACAATAATACACTAATAATAAATGAATGAAAGCGCCAATTAGGAGACTTTTCTTGGGAATATTTTGTTGCACCGTTTCACAATACCGGCTGGTTCCTTTCCGTGATTTATCTTCGCCGCCGACATCAAGGGTTGATCGCCCAAATAAAAGATCGTACATCCGAGATAGGGGAAATAACAAATCTTGAACCCAAAGGCCGTCGCACACGAGATAAGAACCAAAAGAATCTACCAGTAGGAAAGCACGGTGGGAAAGAAGAAGAACAGAGGAGGATAGTACCTTGCCCTTCGTTCCTCTTCTTGGTCGAATCGGAATTCAGGAGCAATGCGAAGGGGGTGGAGTCCGAGGAGAGGAGGCGGGACGAGGAACACGACGCGGTCTTCCTCGCCCTTCCCCTTCCCCCTTTGGTTGCTGCGTTGCCCTGGTGGCCTCCCTCTCTCTCTCTTCCTCTTCTTGCTTGTTGGTTTGTTTCATCTGTCCGGCCGTTTCCTTTTTATTACTCCCACCCTCTCTCTCTCTCTCCTCTCGCGGAGCCCGTTTCCACCACCACTCGCCAATTGGACAATGCTCGGAAACCCACCGTCCCCTGCTATTCTTGCTATCATGACATGTGTATATTTTTTTAACTACTATATACTTAAGCTACATATTCCTTTCGTTTTAAAATAACTGTCACAGCTTTATCTAAATACAAAGGGTTTTGCTAGTTCTCATCTAGTTCGTGCTTAGTTAACTCCTACACCGTTAGATTTGCTTCGTGATTCATGCTAGTTATCCGTTGCAACATTAGTTGCAACTTTGATTTAATGACATCATCTAACACAGAATGAAGTTTAAAATAACCACACCCAAATATAAATGTATGTATAACTAGAATACGTATAAATATACCAAAATCTAAACAAAACCGTGACATTTGTTATAGAAAAAAATGGGGTTAGTATATAGATACATTTCTATTTTCTGAAGCCACCTGGATGTATATTGGTAACTCAAAGGTATAGGCTACAGGATGCCAAAACTACTTTCCACCTGTAAAGGAAACAATATAGAATGTTCCTGTCTTCCAAATTATTACCTTTGCATTCTCATTCTGAAAATAACTTTTGCATTTAGAATTTAGCTAAAATCAAAATTTGATTTTTTGGACTAAGTATTACATCCGTTTTAAAATATAAAACTACATAGTAATGCTAGCTAAATACCCATGGATTGTTACGAAAAACCTTCTTTCTTATCCACGTTTCCGAAACTTTTGTTGATTATTTATTATGTTCCTATGGAAAAAAGATTACAACATTCTTCTTCTTTTTTTCATGCTATTTTGGACAAAAATCCCTTCCCTTTCTTCTTGCATTCCTTTATGTCGGGAAACGGAAAAAAATTTGTTGGTGGGATGAACGGCCACCGGCTCTTCTGACATGGTGTTTTGGCTCATAGGTCTAAATGCATTTATTATGAAAAATACATTGTAAATACTTTTAAAATGTTGAAAATTCCTGAAAAAATCTGGATGTACATCTGAACAATGCTATGTACGCAGACAAAATTTTGTGCGAAAAGATATTTTTTGTAGGTTGTGCGAAAAAAAATCCCGCGAGCAGCTATTTTGGAACACAGAAGTTATTTTTGAAATATGTTATTTAATCAATGGGTGTATCTACACTTATATATGATCCAAAATGGATTTCCGCATAAATTATTGTTTATAATACTTGGCCGAACATTATAAATTTTGACCTTGACTATAGCAAGAACACATGGTAACTTGAGAATGAGTGAGTATATGCTTGCATAGGTGAAAGAGCATTTCAGCTCCTAAGTTGGTTTTGATGTTTGTTACTAACCAATTGCTTGAGATTGACTAGCTATTTCTAAAATGAGCAAATGGTGTGGAGTATCCCCGGTTCGGTGAAGCAAAAAAGAAAAGAATACCAGCGTTTTTCGTTTCGATTTGTAGCTAGGCTTTTCGTTTTTGTTAGAGGGGATATCGAGAGGTTTGGCGCGGTGATTTCTGAACTTATACACAACCTATCAACCATCCACAACCATACATAAAAAATCCTAAGAGTTTTTCTTGTCGTTTGGATCGTGGAGCTTCTCATCGGTGTGCTGGTTGTGCTTGCCCGGAGTGAGTCCGGCTCCTGGCTGGAAGGTCTAGCCTAGCTAGAGTGGTTCGGGCCCCGGTCCAGCCTCACGGACGAGCGCACGGCCTCCTCCCATTACCCTCCTCCCCCCCCACCCCGATATGTCTAGCCCTCGCGTACACTAGTCCGGCCTGTCCCTGAAGGTCAGGCCAACGGATTTAATTGTTGGGCCCTTTCTCCCAATGACTAGTTCTCCTCCTCCCATATAAAAAGGGGGTCTTCTCCTTGAGACTTGACGACCAAACTACCTCTCCATTCCATTACTACACCTCATAACTCATCTAGATCTCTCTCTTCCTCCACCCAAACACCTTGATTCTTCGAGGAGTGAAGGAGAAGCCCTAGATCTACAATCCCACCAAACCGATTTGTTACCACCACTGAAATCCTTTGTGAATCTTTGTGTGTCTTTGTGGATCTTTGTGAGGTCGTCCTGAAGCTAGTTCTTTGTGTGTCTTTGCGAGATCTTTGTGAGGAATGAAAGCACATATGAATAATCACATTTGGAGCTTTTCCCATCGGGTGGGCCATGAGATGCTATGCTGATGCATGTAAAATGCATGCATGAACTTTGTTTGATCTATCGGGTGGGCCATGAGATGCTATGTTGATGCATGTAAATGTGTGCATGAACTTTGTTTTGGCCCTCAGCCATCCGATTCGCCTGATTATTTCACCCAACGACTTCATTTAACCTAAAACACCCTATATATAGGACCCCAGGGTTTCCTCGAAGAGAGCGTGGCGGAAACAGAGAAACATCGAAACAGGGCCAAAACCATTGAAGATTGGAGGGGGAAACTCCGTTGGAGCCACCGTCGGAGGGATCTCCACCTTCTCCAACATCTCCACCGTCATCACCATGATGAAGAGGGAGTAGTACACCTCTGTACTATGGGTTTGTGGCAATATCTTGATCTATATCTCTCTTGTTCTTCATAGATTGTAGTACCGTATGAGCTGGCCAACATGATTATGGTCATATATATAATTCCTATGTGGTGGATCTTTATTGTAGGATATTGATATATGATATTGGAACCTATTATGTGTAAGATGTATTGATAGATGTATATCATGTACCCCGTTCTTAAGTGCTTGTTTTGATCCAACTTGTATGCAAGAAGTATGGAGAGAAGTGTGTATTAGATGGAGTAACAAGGTGGTGGTGACTGAATTGTGACAACAAATTCATGATCTACTATGGTATTTACCTTTTTTTTGATGTCTCGCTAGGGATAAAGTGAATGAATGTGCTATGTTTATCATGTGACATTATGGTAATCTTGTTAGTTCAATGTAGCATATATGATATTCAAACATTATGTCATATTGCTTAAGGCTATACTTTGTTGATTCTTAATTCAAGATTGCATGGAGTTTTCCCTTTTTGAGGATTATAAGAGAGATGTGTTGCATCATCTCTATGTTAGGATGTAATGCCGATATGAATGCTTATCAAACACATATTGAAGTTCCACCAATATTATGCCATTGATGAATTGTTGTCCACTATAACTTAAAAAGAGAGTAGACAAGTGAACTATGAACCCGGTCCATTTTAAATCATTAGAAACACCTTTCCAACACTTTTACCTTGCTTTAATTTTTACACTATTATTTTTACGAAAATACCAAAAATATTATCTTCACATATACGCACACAAAACCCAAATGCCTTAAGCCTTGACCTGCTTTTATTTAGTTTACTTAAGTTATTTACTTTATTTTGCTTTACATATTACTTGTATTTCCTATTACTAATAAGAAACCTTGTGCTTGACAACCACACGGTGGAGTTGGGGACACAAAGCAATAACTTCATTTTGTAGCTTGCTAGAAGAGGAGAGAAAGAAGACAACTTCTAAGCCAATTCTCCGAGAGTTCGATATAAACCCTCGAGTCATCCATGTGGGGTAATACGCTTGCTACAACACTTTACACTTGGAGTCCCAAAAAATTGGTGCACACAAATTATTGACATCATATGCTCGTTTGTTGCTTCGGTAGAGGGCCGATGTCAACATCCACATAAGTCAACAAGCATAAGTTCTTTACAGGGCCAACAAAAGAGGAATAAACGACATCAGTCTTGGTGGTTGCGCTACTCGCGACCATGGTGGTCGTCTTGTTGCTCGCAATTTTAGCTGCTACCTTGCCCTGGCGGCTGCGTGTGCTTTGAGAATAGCGTTCAACAGTTTGGCACATTTCTTTGTCGTCCTGGCAAAAGGCTTGAGCTAGGGTCATGTCCACGCCATTGGCATCCTTCGGATATGTTGTTGTAGCTTCCTCAAAATCACCATGTATGCCATGAGACATGTGCCATCAGCATCGACATTATTGCCCTTGCCATGTCTCCATGTACATGTGACCAAAGTCTACCAAAGGATTTTCCTCGGCTCAGAAAAGGTCTAAAAGTTTCTCAAGGGCCTTGAGAGCATTTTCCTGGGGGCGCATGTGTGCGTGGAATCTCCCCATAGCTCCCTTAAGCCTGGCCAGTAGCTCATGCTCGCTTGATCTCCATGTCCTTCGACCTTTGCGACAACTTTAGTCAGGGATTCAATGCCAGCCAAGTTTGTGGGATCTAGAGGAGCCTCGGTGGTATTTGAAAGCCTTGTGGCCAAGGTACGCAGTCGACTTGCAAGACCATACTCGCGAGCTATGGCTCGATCAAGTGCTTCATGAGACTTTTCTTAAGATATTCTAGATTTTTCTTTAGCTAGTCGACCTAGCGCTACAAAATAAAGTTTTTATCTACCACGTCAAAATTTGTCGGCTAAGGGGTCTTTTTCGTGGTTACTGTGTCTAAGGCGACGAAACGGGTTCTGTGGTTCATATCGTGTCACCTTAGAATGCACCACATATTTCTTAGCCTGTAGCAGTTGAGGACCCTTTAGCCATGAATAATCAGACCATGGAAAAAGATATTCAGGAGGTCATTGACTGTTGATGCCATGCTACCTAACATGTAGAAGATGCCATTAACTGGACGGTAACACCATTTACTAGGTGAATATCCGTGGTAGATGACATGCCCACAGAAGGCCTTCTACGCCTTGAGCAGGCCGGTCAAATAAGAAAGATTGGGTGGCCCAATTATTTACTAGGCCAGGACAACTGGCTTGGTTTGACAGGTCAACTTGTCAACTGGGTCGGTGATGCATGTAAAATACATACATGAACTTTGTCATTTATTTACATGAATTCCCATATATTTGCAACCTATATGATGATAATACCATGTTTTACATTGAGTAGAAAAACCAAGACGACGAGGTCCTTCCAATGCTTGTAAATTACTTACATTGATGTGAAGTACTTGTGCGAGAATGGTGATAACTCCCCCTCTGCATATGGGGCCCCGAATTGCGAGTGCATGGTGCTTCAAATACATCACGAGAAGAACACCCAAATGTAGCATTAAGTTGAATTTTGGGAAAACAACCTTTGCGAGGACCATCATGTCCTCTTCATTAACTCTTGTGAAATCGCCACGTGCCTGCCAGGTGTTAGCAATAACATAGTACCAATAGCGGATAGCAGGACACTCTATATTATTTCCTTGAGAAAGTGTATCAGGTACTTTCATTGTACTAAAATAATTTAGAGGCGAGGGATTCAAGGTGAAACAAGTAGTGCGATTGGCGGTGGTGTTGTTGTCAAAACCAAAGTGGTGGCACCACTCATCAAGAGTCAAAACATACTCACGGTTCATCAAATGGAAATTTATCCGATTGACTATGGATTGTTCTTCCTCCGAGACGTGGAACCTTCCCACGGTGTGCATCAAGGTGCTAAGGAACTCGAGTGTCAAGCGGAAATATGTGGCGGCCTCCTGAAAAATAAAGTGAAGCAAACCGACATTCTTGCCAAGATAATTCAAATCATGGCGTATGCCTAGTTGGTTCAAAATATGGGGGCACTATTGGAAATATTCCTTAGAGGCAATCATGGATGATGTATTTCCTAATATATTCATAAAGTAAAGTTGTCCTTGTATGAACTCTTGCATATATCATCGAATACGTGATTCAGTTGCGCAACTATATGCTTATGTTGTTTATACTATTTTGTCCTTAGTCATCGAGGTTGTTGATAGCTCGAAATTTAGCACTATTCTACTAAGGTTTTTAAGTGTAATGTTACTCATATTGTCACTCATTTCATGCTCTAGCTAGATACACCTATGCCTATTTTGCATACTTACGAGTTATTGTTCATTTTCATATGAGCTTCGCATATTTAGTAGTCTTAGTAGGATTTTATTATGTTTCACTTGTCTTTTATATGTGTTTAGGTGTTATTGGCTATCATGGAAAAAGGGAGCAAAAGGGACCAAGAGGGTACAAGATGGGAAAATTACATGCACCATACTTAGCCATATAAGGTGTAGGAAAAGTGATATTTTCCAACATCTTATATTTAAGTTCTAAGGACATGGTGTTGTAGCTCTCGTCCATATGAGTTCAACGAGCCGAAAAACACCTCAATCGGAGTCCAGATGAAGAAAATGGCGAGCAAAATACAAAACCATCTGCAAGTTTAACGAGCATCGGTATGGGCAGCCCCACCTGTAAATAAAGATACATCTTGTGTGTTGGCATCAAGATCATTGATTTCAAGACATATATGTGATATGATCAAGAAGAAGAAATGAAGATGGAGTTCTTATGTGGAACTCAATATTAGCCATGCTCTATCTTATGAGAGTATGAGAAGATACAAGGTTGAGTTGGGCAAGTTCAAGATGAGCATCTCAAGTGGATCACATGCTTGAAGCTTGTCGTCCATTTGGTGATAATGGACATGTGAAGATGTGCATCAATGGAGCTTTCCCATCATAGTGTATGGGGGAGCATTTGTGAGTCTTCACGAAGCAACATTGATCAAGTGAGGCATTCCGGCTTGTGTAGAGCTTGAAGAGTTATCATCAAGATCAAGCGGGATGCTCAAGGCAAAGGTATGACCTTGATAGGTTTTCCTTTTACCGGTCTCAAGGTGGTTGATGGGAGACCGGATTATAGGATATATAGCCGCACTATTAAGAGGGGCTTTCGGTTGGGTAACTTGATCACATCGTCTTAGGGAGCTCAATCCTTTGCATACTTTGCATATCCTTATTGCTTCTTCGTGTTTCTTGGTGTGAGGTTCTTGTGCTTGTTGCTAGCTTTACAACAAGCCCAAGTTCATCGAAAACGGAGTTCGCATGCATCTTCTATTGCGTTTTCGAGGTTGGGTGATTTTACCGGTTATTCATGATATAAGGTTCTACCTTTTATATTCATGATAAAATCCCCTCCTACAGATTCTTGAGTTTTCACTTTCTATTGGATAGCATTTGTTGTTATCTTCCAAATAAAATTGGTTTCATTCAAATCTGAGTTCGGGAGCTTTAGTTATTAAAGAAAAGGAGAAAGCAAAAGAAAAAGGCGGTCGGTCGGCCGACCGGCCTGCTGGCCCACAAGCCAGGCCACCCGGTCCAGGCCGGCCCTGGTGCTGACACCGACCGGGCCCCTTACTGAGGCGGCCCCGGTTTGGTCTGGCCCCGGGCCCGGCAGCGCCGGCCCACCCGGCGCTGCTTTCGGCTCGACTGGCCTCCTCTTGCCGGTCGGGTCGTCTCCGCCTCCCCCACGCGGCCCACTGCCCGGCGCGTCCTACTGCTGCCTCCCCCGGCTCGCTCCCGCCCCGCCGGCCTGTGGCCCGGTCCGGCCGGGCTGGTGCCCGGCCTGTCCGCTCTGCCCTGGTCCAGCCTGGCTCGACCGTCGGCCGATTTTCCTGCGCGTCTTTGCTTGACTTTTCCCCCCAACGGTTATTTTCCCTCCCATGCTATAAATAGCCCTTCTTCCACCTTGAGCAAGTTAGTTCTTCCCATTCTCTCTCCTCCATTGTTGCCTTTGAAGAACTTGCTCTCTCTCTTGATTCCCCCCATGATTCTTGCTCATTCTTGAGGGATCTAAGAGAGGAGATCTAGATCTACAATCCCCACCAATCCATTTCTCCTCTAAGTGAGGGGAACCCTTTGGATCTAGATCTTGGAGTCTTTTGTTGACTTTCCCCATTGTTCTTTCGCTCCAATCTCATCCTAGCATTCGTTGCTTTGGTGGGATTTGAGTGTGAAGGACTTGAACACCTCTAGTGTTCTTGCTTTGCATCGTTGCATAGTGTTGAGCTCTCCACCACGATTAGTTCGAGTGAGAGACCATGAGCTTGTTACTCTTGGAGGGAGACCTCCTAGTTGGCTTGGTTGGTGCCCCGGTGATCTCTTCGTGGAAGATTGTGAAGGGGCCCGGGCTTCTCCTTCGTGGAGCTTGTGAAGTGGTTGTGGAGCTTGCCATCTCCGGAGCGGAGGAAAAGCTAACCATAAGGAAAGGGCCATTATCTTTCGTGAGTGTGGTTCGGAGAATAGGGTGAGCCTTCGTGGCGCAGGGAATCCTTCGTGGGACCTCCACTCCTCCAAACGTGACGTACCTTCTTGCAAAGGAAGGGAACACGAGAATACATCCTCGTCTCCGCGTGCCTCGGTTGTTTCTATACCCGAGCTCTCTTTCCTTGTGATAGCCATCGTGCTTGAAGTACATATATCTTGCTATCACTTGTGCTACATATATCTTGTGCCTATCTTGCTTAGCTCTAGTTGCTATTGTTACACTTAGTTGAGCTTAGCATATTTAGGGTTTGTGCTTGTAAACTAAATGTTAGTTTAATTCCGCATTCTTACAAGACAAATCCGTAAGAGTTTTTAATTGCCTATTCACCCCCCTCTAGGCGACATCTCGATCTTTCAATTGGTATCAGAGCAAGGTCTCTCCTTGTTTAAGGCTTCACCGCCTTGAGAGTAAAGATGTCGGCTAGTATAGTGCACAATGACACAATTGTCTTTAATGGCACAAATTATCTTTTGTGGCGAAATTGCTTGCTTTGTAATCTTCGGACCTTGTGTCCATATATAGAGCAATTTCTAGATGTTGGGTTTTCTCCTCTGATGGATTCTCAAAATCTATCTTTGGAGGATGAGAAAAACTTACATCTTGAAGCTCAAGTATCTAATGAGCTTTTGTTCTCCTTGAGACCCGATTTTCGTAGGTTCTTGATATATACAAATCTAAAGTCGTCTCATGAGATGTGGATCAAGCTTAAAGAAATGTTTGGTGGATCCATTTCTCATTTGGTCGGTGGTGTCTCCGAGGAGCTCTCTTCCCCTTCACATAATGAAGAGCTCCAAGTTGCTTCCACCTCCGATCGTGATGATTTATCATCTTCTTCCACTTCACCAACGTGTTATAAGACACAAGGTAATGATATGGTGAGTGGTGAGGGAAATTGCAATGTTGATATTGTGCTCAATAGTCATGATTCTTCATCTCTATCTCATTGCAATGTTTCCTCTTTGGACTTAAACACATCTAGCATTGAAAATAATCTACATGCTTGTGTTGATAGTCCTTGCATATCATGTACAAACTCCTTACATAAATCCCATGATGATGTGCTTGCTTTGTCTTCTTGCCATGAACAAAATGCCTCTATTTTCTCTATTGGTTTGTTGTCTAACAATGTAGAGGAAACCGAACACTCTATGGATCAAGACATGATTTCAATTGAGGATTCAAGAATATCTTCATCTTCATCCTCCGGTATGCACATGTGCCTTATGGAAAATGGATCAAAGGTATCTCCTACTTTGACTCCTAACACTTCCTCTAATGATGAGAGTGATGATGATGATAATGATGAAGAATATAATACTTTGTTGCATGATATGGGAATGGTATATGCTTCTCTCCATGGTAATAAAGAAGCTCGTGCTAATCTCGAACACTCTATGGAAACCTTGAATAAATACAAGTAAACCATAGTGGAGTTGGAGTCCCCTGTTGAAAATGGGGGAATGAGATTCAATCTCTTCAAGCAAGAGCTAAAAGATGAGAAGCATACTAACTTTATGCTCACACAAAAAATTGAATCATATGAGCTTGAAAATGAAAAATCTATTGATGATGCTTGTGCTACTAATTCTAATTCTTGTGAAGCATCTACCTTAGAGGAGAATGTTGAGCTAAGGGCTCAACTTGAGTTGCTAACTAGCAATTATAGGGAATTGGAAGAAAGTCATAAAAATCTCTCAAGCTCTCATAATGATCTTCTAATTTCCTATGATGGGCTAAAGTTAGCTCATGAGGCAAGTATCACTAAATTAGTATCTTGTGAGCCTCATGTGGACATTAGCACAACCTCAACTCAACATGCTATTTTGCCATGTGCTAGTCCTTGTAATTCATCTAGTCAAACTAGTGATACACCTTGTGTTGGATTACTCACTTTGCCTTGTTTCTCTAACAATGAAGCTTCTACTTCCTCTAGTACTTGTATTTCTGCTAACCATGTAGAGGAAATAAAAGAGCTCGAGGCCCAAGTCCTTTCTTTGAAGAAAGACTTGGAAAAGCGTCATGAAGGGAAATCCGCACTTGACAAGATATTGAGTGTGCAACAATCCCCCAATGACAAGAGTGGACTTGGATTCAACTCCAATAACAAGAACAAGTCCAAGAGCAAGAGTAACAAGAACAAGGGCCAAGACAAAGTCAAGGATTTGGCCAAGATTGTTTGCTTCAAGTGCAAGGTTGAAGGGCATCATGTTAGATCATGCCCATTGAAGAAGAAGAAGCACTTAAGTGAGAAACAACAAGGGAAACGGCCACAAGGTCAAGGTCAAGCTCATGCTCGACCTCAAGTTGAAGATAGGCCACTTCCCAAGAAGGATCAAGATAAGGTTCCCCAAAAGAAGAAAAAGGGGAACACTTGCTACTTATGTCATGAGAAGGGGCACTTTGCTTCTTCTTGCTTAGGTGGTACCTTATCTAACCCAATAATTGGTGATGATGATTATTCTCTAGGGAAGGATAAGGATGGCAATGTGTTTGCTAAGTTTGTTGGAACTCAAAGTGGTTTCAAGAAAAGAACCATTTGGGTTGCCAAGACTATTGTGACTAACCTCTTAGGACCCAACTTGGTTGTGGACAAACAAGCTCAAACTTGATCAATAGGTGCATGTGGAGGGCATTGGAGACTTGGCTACTCCATGAAGAATTAAGGGATCTTCATATATTATATGTTTACCAAGCCAAGTCGTATGGATTATCATCTATATCTTATATCCAATGTTTCTCTTTGCGGTAACTTATACTTCAACTCTTCATGTTTATTGTAAGTTACTTGCCCCTTTGCATGTTTGGTTTTGTACCAAATATGTGTTTGTATGTGTTATGTCTTACTTGCCTATCTTGTGTATTCAAGTATGTTTGTTTGACACATCATATACTTGTGTATTGTTTTGAGCCTAATGCATCTTAATGATATCTTATTTGGCTCTCTTTGAGTGATTAATGGAACATCCCATTTTGCGGGAGTGATATGTGTTGTGCATCTCTCTTTCTATAAAATGTGTGTATATGGGTACCACCACTTAGTATTGATATTGCAAGATTATCTAGTCACTATGTGACAAGGTATCAACTTGTCAATGCCTATAGATTGTAGGCTAGGGTTTAGTTGGAAGTAGAGGGCAAGTAGATCTCGAAGGTTTCAGCCGAAAAGTACTCGACGATTATGAGAACTAGGGTTTGTAACAATGATTCGATTCCCTCTCCATCCCTCGACTCCCCCTTTATATAGGAGGCGGAGCCGAGGGTTTCGTTTTGTACAAGTTACAGAGTCCGGGACGGTTTCTAACTCATCCCGCCAGATTTACAAATAACACTTCCTATTACAACTCTAACTTTCCTTAATACATCTTGGGCTCCCGAATCTTCTTATTCTTCGGGTATTGGGCCTTCAGTAAACCCCGAGTACTATCTTCGGCAGGCCCATTTGGGATGCCTATGTCAGTAGCCCCCGAGATTTTGCTTGAATCGTAGAGTCAGGGAAAATCTCCACTGTTTATTTTTATTCGAGAGCTTTAACTTTTTTATATTTCTTCACATAAAATTCTATATTGTACAGGGATACTGGTAGTTGGGGCTAGTTCATCTGACGGATCAGGTACTAGTTAACTGCTCTAGTGGCAATCCGCAAAAACCTACTTCAAGATCACGTCCCTGGACATGATCTCGGGATACTGGTGTAAACTTCGACAGGTGCCGCTTAAGGTCTTACCATTCTGTCGAGTCCCAGTCAAATTTATCGAGTACCTAACGCGTCCGTTAGGATTTTTCTTCGTATCTGTTTATACGGATAAAAGTAGCAGAGCGTAGTCTTCGGCGATGCCACGCCCGCAGAACGGATCTGGGGTCTTACCTTCGCAAATTTGCGGCATTCAGAAATTGATCGCAACTTTGGCGTTCTGAGAATATATTGTCGAGTGCTTTTCCGGCTGTTGGAATGGCACATTTTATCGAGTCAAATATGACTTATATTGATCTCCCGATGGGAGTATATGTAGAGTTAATTATAACTCGAAATATACTCTCTTGCTTTTCTATCTTTTCTTTTTTTAATTTCATCGGGCACGCGAACAGCGTTCCCGATGGGAGTAGCCCCCGAGGCTACAGCCAAGAACTTGTGCTTGGTTGTAGGCTCAACATTTTAGTCCACCTTGTCGCTATATTGTCATTATTTCCCAATATGATCTTTTTTTCATCTCTCGGGTGCACGAACAGCGCTCCCGATGGGAGTAGCCCCCGAGGCTACAGCCAAGGACTTGTGCTTGGTTGTAGGCTCCCGCAATTTCTATACTGCCATACTCGAAATTTTACTTTTTGTCGAAGTAGCCCCCGAGCATTTGGGCAAAAACTTGTATTTGATCAAAGGCTCCCGAAGTATTTAATAACTTCTCCTGTCGCCAATCTTCTTTTATTTTTCTTGTCGGCATGCTTCCCTTAATCAAATTTACTTCATCTCTGTTAATAGTCGTGATTTTTCTGCCTTGTGGGTCCATTGCTTCCACCACGTTGACACGTCGTGCAAGTGGGGGACACACGTCCTCCGCTTTTCCTGGCGCACGTACGGTAACGCCTATCTCAGTAAAAATACCTTTTTACCCTTTTATCTAGAAGATCTTTTTTCACCACACGATTTCTTCATCCAACGGTGCATTGCTTCGCCCGATTCTTATATAAACCTTTCTTCAACCTCCGTTCACTCCTTCGCTTGCGCCGCACATCTGTTCCTCTTTGCAAAAACTTCCCCTGCGCCCAACTCTCTTTGATCTTCCGCACGAACATTGCTTTTCCAGTGCCATTGATGCCACCGCGCACGCGACTCACTCGCCACAGCACTCCAGAGTCCAAGATGGCCGCTGAAGACCTTGAGTGGGAGAGATCTAAAATCTCCAACCAAGATGTCAACACGCTGAAGAGGCTTGGCCTGATGAAGAAAGAGGACGCCATCCGCTTTCCCAGCGAAGAAAGCTACCCAAACCCTCCAATGGAGTACCGGGTTAGTTTCGTTGATCACCTCATCCGCGGCCTTTCTGCCCCAATTCATGATTTCCTCCGCGGCCTTCTTTTTGTTTATGGGATTCAGCTGCACCCGTTGACCCCCAATTCCATCCTCCATATTTCCATTTTTATCACGCTGTGCGAATGCTTCCTTGGAATCCCTCCTAACTGGGCTCTGTGGAAACGCATTTTCTGCCTCCGCCGCAATGGCTCCCACAACGCCACTTATAACATAGGCGGCGTTGTTATCTGTGTCCGAACTGACGTTGATTACTTCGACGTCAAATTTCCTGATTCTGTCCAAGGGTGGCGCAAAAGGTGGCTCTACATACACGAAGAAAGTGCCAACTCTGTGGAACACAACATAGTCCCTTTCGACGGAAGTGCCAAAATTCAGCGCCGCCGCTCCTGGGATGCTGAAGCTTCCGAAGAAGAGAAAAAGGCGACAAAAGCACTTATGTCTCGTATTCATCAGCTTCAAAATACTCGAGGCAAAGAACTGTCTGGTGTTCAAATCACTGCCTACTTCCTTAGGATTAGAGTGCAGCCTCTTCAGGCTCGCAAAAATCCCCTTTGGACGTATTCTGGTGAAAACGACGCCAATAGACTCTCCAGTGATCTTTCTGCAAAGGACTTGGAGAAGCTGATTCGAAGAATTTCCCGCTTGGCCAAGAAGGATCCTATTCCCTCCTCCTGCCGCGTGGAACCATACAGCTCCGCCAATCCTCTCCCTGAGGTATTTTGTCTTCTCGAATTTTTGTCTTGTTCCGAACTTTCCCTGCATCTCATTAATTTTTCTGTTGTCGCTATTTTCCTGCAGAACCATCCTACTATGGCTTCCCTTCCTCCTCTTCCTGAGGATGGAGAAGTCGAAGAACAGGCTATCGTTGCCGAAGACAACCAAGGTTCTTCTCTTCCTGAAAGTGAAGTCGCAGGTTCTCACAAATCTGCGGCTTCCCATGAAAAAGAAGTTGAATCTGACGCCAGCGAGTCGACGCAATCCCTTCCTCCTGCTGTTTCCCCAAGGAACAAAAGGAAAAGGAATGACGCCGAGGGTTCTGGCACTTCTAAAGCCGAAAAAGTTGTTCCCTCTCATCCGAAAGCAGCTTATGATCCTTATATTGAATCCCTCGTCAGCTCGTAAGTCATTTTTATTTCTCCTTACTTCTATACTCGAAATGTTTATCTTGTCTTGCTTTTTATACTGTCGATGTTTAATCAACAGTGATGACGAGGAAGAAGTACCAACTGTTGACGTGGCTCCTCGGACAAGCACGTCACATACTGTACTTGCCTCAGACACGCTAGTTGAAGGAGAAGAATCCTCGCCTCCTCAACGAAACGTCGTCACCACAACTCCGCCAGCAAGCCCCCTTGCTCCTTCACCAAAAAGGACAAGGATTGAAACGATTGTTGAACCTGCCCCTCAATTGGGCAGCTCTTCGACTCTGCTCTTAGACGATGTAAGTTTGTCGATATCTATATTTCCTCTATTTTGCTTTTTCACGCCTTCACTCTTTTTTTCATGCCGATGTTTCTCTTGCTGTGTTCTTCTTTGACAGCCCATGATCAAAGAGCTTCTCCGCATCGGATCCCAATTCATTGGGTACCGTGAGTATGCGAGCAGAACCGAAGGTAACAATTTTTATACTTGCCATTTTTTCTTGACTTTTTGCTCCTGTTGTTTGTCGCGATTTTTGATCTTTCTTCTTTTTATTTTTATCTCGACAGAGAAACTTTCAGAGGCCAACAAACGTGCCGACGCACTTGCTCAAAAACTTGAGCAAAGTGAGGCGGCTCGCAAGAAAGCCGAACTTGTTGCTAGCGAAGCTAAAGCCGAGGCTGATGAAGCCAAAGCAAAAGCTGCTAGTGTCGAGGAACTGCAGAAAAAACTTGAGGATGCTGAATCTGCTTTAACCGAGCATATAGCTGCACAAGCTGCTCGTGAACAAGGGATCCTCAAGCGCCTGAAATCACAAAGTCGACGCACGCACAGTAATACCATTGATCCCTTCTATTTTTATGAGAACCGCTGTTTCTTGTTGTTGACCAATGTTTTGTTTCCTGTGGCAGACCAAACAAACCAAGATTTTGATCTGGAGAATCCCGTCAATGACCCTCTCCTTGATGCACTTTCTTATCTAGAGCTTCATGGGTCCGAAATTCGTGAAGGCGTGGCAAATGCTAATGCAGGATTGTCGGCGCTGTTCCCCTACTTCTTCCCGAAGAAAGAGGAGCCCCCGACTTTCCTTACCCTTGCCAAGAGCTTCAATTCATCAGAAGACCTTGGACTGAAGATGCGTCAAGAAAACATGAAGATTGCTGTCGAAAGCACTGTTGCCCTGGTTGCTGACAGCCAACAGACTGTTGATTGGACGAAAGTTGGCGACACCGATCAAATAGAGCAATCGAGATGGAGGTCACTAATCAAGGCAGCCAAGCCCAACACGAAGAAAATTTTGGCATATCTCGGGATCAAACCAGCTTCGACTCCTAGCTCATCAAGGCCGGAGGTCTAGTTGCATGCCTCTTTGTTTTTCTTTCTCTGTTTCTTTTGCTCTTGTCGCCAAAGTAGTTATTTGGTGACACGTACTTCGTTAGCTCCACTGTAAGGCCTTTGTAATTATTCCGAAAGATTAATGAAAACTCTATCTTTTGCTTGTTGATTGATGTTGTCTTTTAAATTTCAGTTGGTATTTGATAACTACACTCCATCTTCCACTCCTTCCAATGTTTTGCCTTCTTCTTCTCGCTCAAAGAGAACTCTTGCTGATGCTACACCTGTCGAAGATTCTTTGCCGCGAGAATTGAATGAACTTCGGCAGCAACTTCAGTATGCAACGAAGCAAACACTTGTGATGATGGAAAAATCTCGTAAGTCATCTGAAGCCGAAAAGATTGCACTTCAGCAAGCTCGCGAGGCCGTGGCTGCTAAGGAAATCGCTGCTTCCGAGGCTGAAAAGGCGACTACTTGAGAAAATTTCATGCTCGAGTTGATGAATGAAGCCAGTGCGGATATGTCGGGTATGCTTGTTTCATCCTCAATATCTTCCATCTTCATGCTACGTCTCTTAAAATTTTTCTGCTCCGTTGTTTTAATAGGTTCCTTTACTGATGCTGTTGCCGAAGAAGAGAGGGTAAATACTAGGACGAACCTCCTTGTTAACCTTTCCCTTGATCATGGTTCTCTGTTTTGGGCTACCCCAGAGAGGACCCGCCAGATTGTCAGATTTTAGGATCGCGCCTCTCAAACTCGCGACTTCCTTGACTTCTGTACCAAGACCCTGTCTATGGTTTATAACTCCATGTTTCCTCGGAATGTTCAACCAAAAACTCTTCCCGAGTTAATGGAGAAATTCAAGGATGCCCACAGGATCCATGATTTTGTCAAAGCTCAGCTGGTAGCTGGCGCCAGATTTGCTCTTATCATGCTTCAGATCTGCCACTCAAATCTTGACCTGACCCAAGTTGTTGCGAAAGTTCATCAGAAGGTAAAGCGCCGAAGAGTTGGTGTCGACCGAATTAACACGAAGGTTTCGCCTATAGCCGAAGAAATGATTGAAGACCTTCTTCGGATGGATGCCGACTTTTTTGCCGATGGTCATTATGCTGATTTTCTTGGCGCTGCTCCTGAAGAAAACAGAATTACCCTTGATGACATATTGAACCATGACTAAATAATTTCCTTTGGTAGATAACTCTTCTTTGTAACCCATGATTGTGATTATATTGTGAATCAATCATCATATTTCTATATTTATCTAGCCCCCGAGTCTTTCGGTGGCTATTTACTGTATTTGTATATTGCGAGGTTTTGAACCAAGGCATTTATTTAATATGTAGTTTTGGCGAATATCAGCCCCCGAGCTTCTTTGTTGAGTACTATTTTGTATTTTTATTGACTCACGAGGTATTGTAATACCAAAGCAAGGCTTTTCTTTTTTCGAGGAACTATATTGAAATTCATCGGGTCAGAGACTTTGAGCATGTCGATAAAGAAAAAGTTATATTGACACTATCTTTATTATATTGCAGCACCGCGAGCCCGCCTCATTAAAAACCTTTCCCGGCCCCACTCGGTGCCCCGAAAAAGGAAAAGAGTGCGTCTGAAAACTCGCGGGCGTTTCAGTACATTGAAGTTTTACAAGGACTATATTTCAACTCTAGGCATAGAACCGCCTGAGTTGCGCCACGTTCCAGGGGTTTTGCTCCTCCACCCCTGTCTTCTTGTCCTTTATCCTGTATGCTCCTCCTCCGATTACTTCCGTGACAATGTAAGGGCCTAGCCATGGTGACTCGAGTTTTTCATGACTTTTTTGCGTGAGCCGAAGAACTAGGTCTCCCACCTGAAAGGATCTTGGCCGCAAACGTCGACTGTGATAATTCTTCAGGTCCTGTTGGTATTTGGTTACCCGAGACAGTACTTCATCTCTAGCTTCATCAAGTGCATCGACGTCATCTTCTAGCGATTTTCTCGACACCTCTTCGTCATATTCGACGACTCGTGGAGAGTTGTGCTCTATCTCGATTGGTAATACTGCTTCTGCTCCATGAACCAAGAAGAACGGAGTTTCCTGTGTTGCTGTGTTTGGTGTTGTTCGTATGCTCCATAATACACTGGGCAGCTCCTCTGGCCAGGTGTGTCGAGCTTTTTCCAGTGGCGCTAATAAGCGTTTCTTAATGCCGTTGCAGATGATTCCATTAGCTTTCTCGACTTGTCCGTTGGTCTGCGGGTGCGCAACTAACGCAAAGTGTAATTTGATACCCACTTCTTCGCAATAATCTTTGAATTCGTGGGATGTGAAGTTGCTGCCATTGTCTGTGACGATGCTATGGGGCACTCCAAATCTGAAGACGAGGCCTTTTATGAATTTTACTGTAGATGCTCCGTCTGGTGAATTTATCGGCTTTGCTTCTATCCACTTTGTAAATTTGTCGATAGCTACTAGCATGTACTCTTTTCCTCCTGGCCAGGATTTGTGTAACTTGCCCACCATATCAAGTCCCCATTGGGCAAAGGGCCATGGCAATGGTATTGGTGTTAATTCTGCTGCTGGAGAGTGAGGTTTTGCGGCAAACCTTTGACACGCGTCACAAGTTCTTACTATTTCCTTGGCGTCCTCGATTGCTGTCAACCAGTAGAATCCTGCCCGAAAAACCTTGGCTGCAATAGCTCGACTACTTGCGTGGTGGCCACATATTCCTTCGTGTACATCCTTCAGAATTATTCTTCCTTCTTCGGGTGTGACACACCTTTGCAGGACGCCTGAAATATTTCGCTTGTACAATTCTCCTTTGATCACCGTGAAAGCTTTGGAGCGTCGAATTACTCGCCTTGCCTCAACTGGATCATCGGGTATTTCCTTCCTGAGGATGTACGATATGTACGTCTGCATCCATGGTATCTGTATCATCATGACCAGGTCCTGATCTTCTTCTTCCTCTTGTTCTTCCTTGGTAGCCCCCGAGGATTTCTTCTCCTTCTTTTTTGATTTTGTTGATTTTGTAGATCTCTCTGTTATCTCTTCCCAAAATACACCTGGCGGAACTGCAAGGCATTGCGACCCGATGTTTGCAAGAACGTCGGCTTCATCGTTGCTCAATCTGCTAATATGATTTACTTCGCATCCATCAAACAACTTTTCGAGCTCGTTGTACACCTCCTTGTATGCCATCATGCTATCATTGACTGCGTCACATTGGTTCATGACTTGCTGAGCTACCAATTGTGAGTCGCCAAAGATTTTTAATCGAGTTGCACCGCAAGCTTTCGCCATCTTCATCCCGTGTATGAGAGCTTCATATTCTGCTTCATTGTTAGATGCGTTAGGGAACGTCATCCGAAGGATGTACTTCAACTTGTCACCTTCAGGTGATATGAGTACTACTCCTGCGCCAGCTCCTTCTAGTCTTTTGGACCCATCAAAGTTCATGGTCCAGGTTCTCGACAAGTCTGGAGGTCCTGTGTTTTGCAACTCCATCCACTCTGCGATGAAGTCCGGCAGAACTTGCGACTTGATTGCTTTTCTTTTTTCATACGTGATGTCCCGAGGGGAAAGTTCTATTCCCCAAAGGGAGACACGACCCGTGGCTTCTGGATTGTTTAGTATATTTGACAAGGGAGCTTCATTGACCACTATGATCGGATGTGCCGAAAAATAGTGGCGCAATTTTCGTGATGTTGTGAGCACTCCATATGCTAGCTTTTGGTATTGAGGGTACCTTTGTTTTGATGGCGATAAAACTTCGCTGACGAAGTATACTGGCCTCTGTACTCCGTGGAGTTTTCCTTCTTCTTCTCTTTCGACAACTAGCACCGTGCTCACCACTTGGGGCGTGGCTGCAATATACAGTAGGAGAGGTTCCTTTTCCTTCGGCGCCACCAGGATTGGTGGTGTCGAGATTGTGCGCTTCAAATCCTCGAAAGCTCTGTCGGCCTCTTCGTTCCACTGGAATTTATCTCCTTGCTTTATTAGAGCGTAAAATGGTAACGCTTTTTCTCCCAACCTGGCGACGAATCTGCTCAAAGCTGCGACTCGCCCGATTAGCTCTGTATTTCTTTCAACTTTGTTGGCTTCCTCATTGTTATGATAGCTTGTATTTTGTCGGGATTTGCTTCAATCCCTCTTGCTGAGACTAGAAATCCCAGAAGTTCTCCTGCTGGGACGCCAAAGGAACACTTCGTCGGGTTCAGCTTGAGGCAGAATTTGTTGAGGTTTTCGAAGGTTTCCTTGAGATCCTCGATCAGTGTTGCCCCCTCTTTTGACGTTATGACGACATCGTCGATGTATACTTGCACATTTTTCCCGATCTGTGTCGCCAAACACTTCTGCATCATCCTCTGATATGTTGCTCCCGCGTTTTTTAAACCGAAAGGCATTGTTCTGTAACAAAACACGCCGTAAGGTGTTATGAACGCTGTTTTGGCCTCGTCTTCTTCTTTCAATCTGATCTGGTTATAACCAGAATACGCGTCCAGGAAGGAAAGACGTTCACATCCAGCCGTGGAGTCGATAATCTGATCGATCCTCGGGAGGGGAAAGTGATCCTTTGGACAATGTTTATTGAGACACGTAAAGTCGACGCACATGCGAAGGACTGTCGTGTGTTTCTTCGGCACCATCACTGGGTTAGCTACCCATGTGGCTTCTGTAGATATCTCTTTGATAAAACCAGCTTCTTTAAGTCGATTTACTTCTGATAGCATAGCTTTGCGGTTTGGTTCCGAAAAACGCCGCAAAGGTTGTTTGATTGGCCTCGCTAATGGATCCAAGTTTAGGTGGTGCTCGGCAAGTTCCCTGGGTACTCCTGGCATGTCAGCTGGACACCATGCGAAGATTTTCCAGTTCTCACGAAGGAACTCGATGAGCGCGCTTTCCTATGCGATATCCATGTCGTTTGCGATAGATGTCGTCTTTTTCGGGTCTGTCGGATGGATCTGCACCTCCTTAGAATTTTTCTCGGTATTGAAAGTTGATTCCTTATTTGGCCTTCCAACGTCTGGCAGTACGTCGTAATCAGTCATGCTTTTTGACGCCAAATACTCAGCTTGCATCCCGAAAGTTTCTGATAGCCGATGAAAATCCTTGTCGCATTTATCGGCTAAGGCAAAGCTTCCTTTAACTGTGATTGGTCCCTTTGGTCCAGGCAATCTCCACAACAGGTATGTATAGTGTGGCACCGCCATAAATCTAGCATATGCTGGTCATCCCAACAAAGCGTGGTACTGCGACGGAAAATCCACGACTTCAAATTCCAGCCTCTCGATTCTATAATTTTCTCGGGTCCCAAACTGAACGTCGAGATTGATCTTCCCCAATGGATAACTTGGTTTCTCCGGTGTGATGCCGTGGAACCTTGTGTCTGTTGGCTTCAAGTTTGCTAAGGATATGTTCATCTTCCTCAATGTATCTGCATACATAAGGTTTAGGCTGCTGCCGCCGTCTATGAACACTCGAGAAACATCAAATCCGGTGATAACTGCTGGCAGAATAAGTGCTGACTGCCCTGGTCGAGGGACTTGCTGCGGATGATCTGCTATTGTGAAGCCAATATCTTGTCCTGACCAATTAAGATACTCAACTGTTGGTGGAGGCATTTTTTCTGCCATAAACACCTGTCGTGAGATTACTTTCTGAGCTCTATTGGACGGCCTTCCCTTCTGAATCATTGACACCGCTCCATTGGAGTTAGGATCAACATAAGGTGGTGGTGGAGGTGCTGCCGCTATTCTGAGCTGATGCCGATTGTCGTCTGTAATCGCGGGAGGAGGCGGCAAGTGAATCTCGCTTCTGGGTTCTCGAGGATTTCTCTGTGTTGCCCGCGCGTTAGCGTTCTCTGCATATCTTAGCATTGCCTGAAAATTTTGATCTTCTGCGGGTGCCCTGACTGTCTTTTACCGTTCTTTGTCGAGGAAAAAATGCATTTGACACGGCCCATTCATCATCTCTTCAGGGGACACGAAAGGCCTTGGGAACCTAGGCCCGCTATTTTGTCTGTTGTTGCGAGAATCATCCCTGTTATCGCCTCACTGTTCATTGCTTCTCTGATAATCATCTCTGTTGCTTCCTCCTGTGTTTGCCCGAAAACCTGCCGAAATTTGCCCTGGAGCGTCATAGTTCGGGTACTGCCGAGGAAATCGTCGCCTCGGTTGATAGTTTTGACCACGGTCCTCCTCTGGCGACCTGTGCCGTTTGTTGTGGACAACTCTTCTCCATCTGCCCATCTGTTTGCTATCTCCATTAACGCAGATACTGCCTTTGGGTTGGTCCTTCCTAAGTCCTCGACAAAATCTCCACGCCTGATTCCTGCGACAAACGCATCTATTGCTCTCTCGTCAGATATATTTTCTGCCGAGTTTTTGATGATATTCCACCTCTGGATGTACTTTCTCATTGGCTCATCTGGCTTTTGTCGACATGCTCTTAACTCCTCTAACGACGCAGGTTTTTTGCACGTGGATCTGAAGTTCTTGACGAACACATCCTCGAAACTTTCCCAGCTGTCGATAGATCCTGGAGTGAGTTTCTTTATCCAAGATCGTGCGGCTCCACTCAAATGCACCTGGATGCTTTGCATAGCTATTGCCCTGGTTCCTCCTGTGAGCTTCACTGTCTCGAGATAATCAACTAGCCAATCCTCTGGATCTTGAAGGCCGTCGAACTTCTTGAAATTATCGGGTAACTTGAATCCTGAGGGGACTCGAGTTTTTCGGACTCTCCTCGTGAAGCATGGTAAGCCGCACATATCTTCGTCGTTAAGCTCCGGAGATTGCCGATGATCCCTTCTGCTTTGCCGCGCTCTGTCGACCCTTGCTTGTGCTGCTGTGTCTCTTGCTCCACTTGGTCCTTCAGGTGCTGCCGCTGTTGCTGCTGCAGGTCGTGGACTATTTTGCCTTGCCGCTCCTTCGGGAGGCGTTGATACAAACGCTGTCCCCATAGCTCCAACTCCTGCTACCGCCATATTGTATAGTGTCTCCCTTGGATCACCTGGAGGTGGTTTAGATGCGAGGATAAAAGCATGTGTCGCCATATACCCAGCCTCTGGTGTCTTAGGGATGATGTTTCCTCTTGTATCTATCGACATGAAGGACATGTCGAGGTTTTGGACCAAGTGCTCTCTTTCTGCTTCGGGTATATGTTGCAACCTTGATCTTGCTCTGTTCCGCGCCTCTCTGTGGCTATCACCCGAAGTTCTAGATTGTCGACTTAGATCTGCCCTCCTCCTGCTAGATGCAGAAGCTGCTTCCTTTCTTCTGTTTAACTCAGCTGTCTGTTTTTCCAATTCTCTTGCAGCTCGTGCGAGTCTATATTGATATGCTTGCAATTCCTCTGGTGTGGCTGTGGTGGCCATTGGTTCTGAACCGTTCATAGCTCTCGTGGCTCTATCCCACGCTGCTTGCGAAAGCTGAACTCTGTCTCGCGGCTGCGGCCCGACGTATTTATTGCCCAGGCCTTGTCGCAGATTGGAGGGATCGACGTATGGATTTCCCAGATCGTCGAAAGCCTCAGATGTTTCCTCTTGATCTTCAATGGCATAAATCTGATGATACTTTGTGCTCAGATCTATGTTGGGTTTGGTGACATCATCGTTGAGATTGATGAAGACCTTGCCCACTGTGATAGATTTGTCGATGAAGTCGTAACTGTCGACATCGCTTGAGCCATCGCTTATATATGAGTCCGCAGATGACTCAAACGACATGTCGTTGAAGATCTTGGCGAGTTTCTCTCTTGCTCTGGTGCTGACGTAGCGTGTCGACGAAGTTTCTTCTTCTCCTGACTCGGTTGACGATGTATAGCTTGAAAAATCGGAATCGACCGCCGACGATCCCGACGAAATCGGAATTTCGACACGATACGATCCTTCCTTCTCGACGCGAAAGTGAAATCTTCCGAACGTCATCTCCATGGGCTCCGCCAGATACGCATATGCATCCAAACGGGAGGGTGGGTGAGGAACAAAATCGACAGGACCAGCAGCGATCTGTTTACCTCGATCCATAGCGTTGCTTGCGGTTGACGATGTCGAAGATCTTGAACGTGCCATCGAGATCATATCCTTACGCCTCTAGTCCCCACAGACGGCGCCAATTGACAAGGTATCAACTTGTCAATGCCTATAGATTGTAGGCTAGGGTTTAGTTGGAAGTAGAGGGCAAGTAGATCTCGAAGGTTTCAGCCGAAAAGTACTCGACGATTATGAGAACTAGGGTTTGTAACAATGATTCGATTCCCTCTCAGTCCCTCGACTCCCCCTTTATATAGGAGGCGGAGCCGAGGGTTTCGTTTTGTACAAGTTACAGAGTCCGGGACGGTTTCTAACTCATCCCGCCAGATTTACAAATAACACTTCCTATTACAACTCTAACTTTCCTTAATACATCTTGGGCTCCCGAATCTTCTTATTCTTCGGGTATTGGGCCTTCAGTAAACCCCGAGTACTATCTTCGGCAGGCCCATTTGGGATGCCTATGTCACTATGTGGTGTGTCATACTCATGAGAAATTCAAATTTAAAATGTCCATTAATCATCTCTAGTCGAATTTTAATTGCCTCTTGATTAAGAAGAAATGTTTATCACATTATGGGGAGTAATATGTTTTGTACATATCACAAATCTAGGAAATGTGAACATGTGACGTTTTGCCACTTATAGTTGATACTCTTAATTATCTTGTTCCTAAGTTGCATGTTTGCTCAAACAAGCTCCTCTTTTATTGAAAAGCTTTTATTGCTCATCTTATGAGTTCTTGTTTGAGTAAGAAATTCTTGGTGCGGTTATTCCTCAAATACATATCTCTATATCTTATTTGGGACACCGTTTGCTTCAAGTCATTCTAATAATTGCTATGCGTGATTGGTTGACTAGTTGAAGCCATCAAGAATCTTCATCCATGCATAGTGCTTAATCCTATATGCATTAATACTATGCCTTTTATTGTGAAGATGATCCTTACTATCTTGTTGAAATATACCACCGGAAGTTAATTCCAATACTCTCATTTTCTTTGACAATTGACAACCTTGTATGTGGTTGAATTTATGGATCATCTTCATCTTGGATTGTTTCTTATTTCCTTACTTTATTTCCAATAAATCTTTGTTGCTCCCATGTGTCTTCCTTGTCCCTTTAAAAAATCTTTTGATAAATTATCTTGATTCATATCAAGTGTTTGTTTTGGAAGACAAACCTTTTCCTTACGGTACATTGTGTCATTGTGAAAAGTATAGAGGATTTGGTTTATTTGTTCGAACCTTGCTCTTTTGGGGAGTTTACTATCTCATTCCTTTTTACATATTTTATTTGCTTGAATGAGATAAATCCTTGAGCATGTTTGCTTTATTTCATCATTTATGCTCAATGGTTTCTTCTTAGTTCATTTGTTGAGCTTTGCTGAACAAATCTTTTGTGATTTGCGTCTTTGATATAATTTGGACAACAAATTTGTTTGGTGACACCTTTATGCCTTATTCAATTTATTTGGTGTTTTGTCCAAAGTATATCTTTCTTGGATCTTTAAATGTTTTTGTGCATGCTTATATGTAATTTGTTTATACTTGTATCATGCTTGCTTTCTTTGATCCATTATATAGAGTATACTTCATCAAATCCTAAACGGCTAAGATGTGCATGAAATTCAAATTTCATCTATAAATATGCACATATTTATAAGGGGTGTGTCCTATGTATTGTGGTTATTCTAACCATTTTGGACCCAATGAGTTTGGGGGCCAAGAGTACTTGAATGTTGTTTTAGGTACATTGGAGATGCAATGGAGGCTTGTCTCATCTATAAGGAAGGCGTTACCACCATATGAGAATTGGAGTCAAGCTAGGATGATCGATGAACTCGTATCTACTACATCATGCCATTGCTATCTCGGTAACAAGTATCTTATTCATGCATACTCATATAGCACCCAACCTCTTGTAGGTTGCATCTTGGCATGAAATTCTTTATTTCAAAAATATTGTGATTCTTGAAAAATCCTTTTAAAGAAAACTTCTTATTGTACATTTGAGTAATTTGAGAAGATGCATATGATAGGAATATATATATATATATATCATATTTATGATTCACCTATCCCAAATATGCCCTATAGCAATTTATTGCATATCAATTCCTCAAAGAGCTCTTATCTGCAATATTGATGAAATTACAAAGTAAATCCTCATTTGTGATACTTGTTGCCTTTCTCAAAATATTCCAACTATCTTTACTTCCCTTATTTATAGTTGTGATGTTTTTGATATTTTACTTGGTTGAAGTTCATTCGTATACCATAAGTCAAAATAGGAGCCATAGGCTATATATGCCTTTAAGCAAATATCGTTTGGTATATTTTATGACTTCATCTTGGATATCGTGTCTTATTTATTTTATTAACCTCTTGTGTGTGCATGTTTCTTTATGGATCATCTTGTCCACTTTAGAAACTCATATACATGAGAGCGTTAATCCATCACCTTGATATCCTTGTTCTTTTCCAACCATCTTCTTATCCTTTTTGATTTTAGTGTTGTTGGTAAAGAAGATTTATGAGTGCTTGGTTTATTTGTTTTTCTTCATGCACTCATATCTCGTAATTGTTGGACTCCAGTTATTCTTGATAAGCATATTATCTTTATCTTAGTTGTGTTCTAAATGATATAGAGGGAGTGATGATTCCATGTTTGTGCATATTGAATTCAAATGCAAACATTATAAATTGTGCATGAATCTTGGGGAGCTTTCTTATTTTATTTAGAGCACTATATCTCTCTTATCATGATATCTTTGTTTGTCCAATTGGGTCTTTGATTGCTTGCTTTATTTGTTGAAGCTCACTTCACCATGTTATCTTTATGCAATCTTTGATCCTCAATATAGTTTGACTTCCTTCAAGTATTCGTCATTGGATATGTGCACTTGATTCCACTCAAATTATGAGAAGTGCACACCTTGGGGAGGAACTCACATTATATTGGCTTTCTAAATTTTTCATCCATTTTGGCACATGTTGCCAATGGGGGAGAAGTTTAGAGGGTTTAAGGAAACGATTTTATACTTAAGTTTGGTTTGTGCTTAAGTGTTTTGCCTCTCATGCATTCCATATTTATATGTCTTGCATGGTTGCATATATATAGTGGAAACTATCCCAAAGGTTAATCTTGACAATGTATGCAATGAATTCATGTTCATCACACGTGCATACATTGTGGGGGAGTTTTGTCAACACCCGGATTTTTAAGTCCAGATGCCTATTATGCCATTCCTCGCAATCCCAGGAATATTGTTTTTGCGAGACATAATAGATTGATATCACAACACATCATTCATTACAACACATAATCGTCTTACAAATAAAGGATCACATGATCCAGTCTTATTACAATACTAGCAGTTCTATTGATCCATTACATAACACATAGCGGAAGTGAAAGTAGCGTAGTAGTAGTCCATCTATTCCACAGGCAACTATTGACGTCAGGAGTGATCCTAGTTGTCGTAGACGTCCTGCTGTCCTTCTTCCGGGTTCTGGTACTCGTCTTCATAGTCTGGCCATTTGAATAGCCAGGGACACAGCCATGAGTACTTTAAAGTACTCGCAAACTAATACTAAGGTAAAAACTATCACTATAGTAAGGGGGTTCTAAGCTCTAGTTTCATTTGCATAAAGCTAGTTTTATTTCATAAAACCTTTTAATAATCAAAAACTCTTCATTTGCTTAACTAATTCAAGTGGGAACATTAGTGTCATTCCCACAACTCAGTTGTGATTCAAAGTCAAAGTCACCTTTCAACTCAAGTCACAAGTCACCATTCATATTTTTAGAAAAATTCTGATGACGGAACAGTATGGCCTTTCCAACTGTCCATAACCGCGGACGCGGCTATTCGAATAGGTTTAACTCTGCAGAGGTTGTACACTTGTGCCACAACAATTGCAATAGTTCGTCAGGGGTAACTAGCCCTGATTTATCGTACGCAGTACGCGAACTACCAATCCTAACCTTTCATTTACATATTCTAGTATAGGCACCTCTCCCCACGAGCTTGGCCTCCCAGTGAAGACACGCGGTCAGCCTGGGAACTGCACAGGGCTTGGGCCGGACATTCATCTCATTTCACGTCATTTCACATTACTTCACCAGTACGGAGGCAGCCTCGGCATAACCCCTATGACGCTTGTTTAGAGGGAACCCATACTAAAATACATAAGTTTCCAGCTAAGCCTTACCCAGATTCAGGTATTGTGGGGGTACTTGTAAAATTGGAATGGTATCGCATCCGAACCCAACCATCAGTTTTTGTTAAATTGACCAAGTCATTCACCAGTCATATTCACCTTCAAAATCTCTCAATAGAATGACTCATCATTCCAAGGTTTTCAAAGTCATTTCAATTCACAAGTTCCCAACTAGAGTAGTCACTTTTAATATTGAGCACTAGCCACTAGTTATGAGGGGTACTAAGTATCTTGGAGCTTGCTAGGCTAAGTGTGATTCTCTTGTACTACTCTATAATTCAACCAAGTGAATCATAAATCAAAAAGTAACTTTGATAAATAAAATCAAGTAAATCTTGTAAATTAAAAACTTGGGATAGGTTCATAAGGTAAAAAAATGTAATGGTGCCTTGCTCTTGTAGAGCTTTGCACTTAGCAAGAATGTAAACTTGCAACCAAAATGGTTTGCACTATTATAGCTTGCATTGGTAATAGCTTGCAATAGTATAGCTTGCCTTGGTTGGTGATGTGATCAGAGTTTTCTTGCTCTTCCTTTTGGTAGAAGACCTCTTCCTCTTGATAGTCTCCGGTACTAGCGTCTATACACGAATACGAGGATACAATCACCAAACAACACTTAAGTAGTCTTAATTTGCCTTAATGGCTCACACAATGAATCTTAGCATCACTACTTAACATCTATTCACAAATTATTCTAGGGTTTCTTTATTTAATATTAGGAGAAATAATTTCCTCTCATTGAAAATTTAAATTAAGGTTTCTCTTTGGTTGGGAGAAATAATTTCCTCTCATTGAATTCTTCTTAAGATTTAATTTCTCTTATGAATAATATATTACCTAGGTTGACCAAAGTCAACCTCTTCATACTTATCATTTGAGAAAAATGATTTAAATGAGGTTCCATACCTCATGCAATTTAATACTAACATGATAGTGATTTAATGCCACCAAATAATTCAATATGAGATTATTAGACCGTGGTCACTACCTCATGTTGAATTACTTGAGAACAAGATTTAAATGAGAGGAATACCTCTCATATGATTTAACACATAGTTGTAACTAATTTAGTAAAAACTACTATTGAGGTGATTTAATATTCTCAAATAACCAGGGATGATCCCATGTTTACCAAGGTCAACACTTCACACTTAGTATTTGAGAAAAGGGATTTAAATGAGATTCATCATCTCATGTGTTTTAAATAACCTTTGCAAATGTAATTACTATTTAGATTTAAAAATCTACAAGTGGGCAAGTATGAGCCTAAGCATTTAAGGGTCAAGATATTACTTCACATCACTTGTGAGAAAGATTTAAATGAGGTGCTACACTTCATTGGTTTAAATTCCTAAAATTTGAAATAGTTTAAATGGGCTAGTATTGACTACATAGCCAATATTTTGATTCTAGCCCATGATCATGTACAGAACAAATATCATATTCTTACATAGTAAATTAGAGTTTGTTAAATGTGAATTATTGCAATTGGATTCACTTCAAAATTCAAAGTGGTTGATTTTTAAGATTTATTTGAATGCAGAAAAGTATCTGTTTTGTTATTTTTGCTACTCAAAAACTACACAACATATGAGGTTGAATCCAGTGGGGTTAGTTAGAGCCAAACATAAGCTTTCCAGAACATTTTGATTTGCTAAAATTGAGTTTGTAGAATTTGAACTATTCAATTTATAGGACAGACCAGTATTGATTAACTGCTGAAACAACTTAATTCAAAAAGGGGAAATGGGCTTAGGCGGGAAAACTAATGGGCCGCGAGGTTTAAAACGCAGCAGGCCAGCCCAGTAACGCTTCAGCGCGCCACCGCCAGCTGACAGTGGGACCCAATGGTCAGTCTGTATTAAAACCCGAAACGGTACCTGGCAACGTCGTCCGTTAGATTAGATCGTGGATCGACGGCTGAGGGTCGTCGTTGTCGACGGGGGAGGAGAGCTCGCTGCGCCGGCGGGGTAGGGGGTCGGTGGCGCGACGGAGGCTCCCGCGGGTTTCTGCTGGGTGCTGGTTGACGTTGTCGACGGCGAGGAGTTGACTGGTACCGTCGGTGAGGCTCGAGGTGGTCTAATTGGACGACGGCGAGGAGCTACTGTGGCGGCGGGTTCCGATCAAATTCCGGCGAGAGGCAGGCTAATTGAGGAGGGGAAGGTGTTGAGGAGGATCAGAGGGATGAGAGCAACTTGTTGATGTGAAAGATTTGAGCGCGGGAGCTCTCTTTTTATAGGGGGTTGAGGTGCCGCGGGTGCCCGTGGAAGGTCGTCCATGGCGCCGGCGTTTGGAGGGGTGAAGGGGCAAGCTAGGGGGCGCGTTGTGTAGGCGACGGCTAGGCGGAGCTATTGAGCGCGACGGCACATCGAATGGTGGACGGAGGCGTGCAGGCGACGCTCGAGTGCTCTCGGTATGGCGCGGCAGAGTTTGGATGATGGTGACGGTGACACGGCGGCCGCAGGCTAGCGACGCTGTCTAGCTTGCAGAGGGTGGTGAGGCGGTGCTCGACGCAGTTCTAGACCTTGCAGGGGAGGACGAGGCTGTCGGGGCGAGGACGTGTACTGCGGCGTCCAGAACGTCGTCTGGGCGCGCTCACCGCGTGCCTGGCACGTTCTGGGCGTGCATGGGCGCGCCTGGTTCGGCCAATGTCGTGCCTGCCTTTGGCCAGGGAGGGTACTGGCATGCTTGATGGAGTGTGGTGCATCGTGTTGACAAGGTGGATGTGGCCAAAGATGAGTGGAGAGGAGGAGGACATGAGGGTTGGCATGGTACTCGGCATGGAAGAAAACTTGATCATTGCCCCACTTTAATCAGAGCAAAAGGGTTTGGTTCGATGCAGGGAAGGTACCAGGGTGTGATGATCACCAAGTTAAAGTGGTTTAGGCTTTGGACCAGAGGTTAAAAGGGTGTATTGCAATTCTGAAACTATGCCTGCAAGGTGTTTGTAAAAATGGCCGCATGAAACTTTTGGTCAAATTTTGGAATTCTTTTTGGTGGATCTTATTTATATAATTAAAGAGAAAGAATGGTGGTGGTGGTGGTGGTCATTTTGGCAAAGGTTTGTGAGATTTCAAATTTGGGGTTATCTTCACATAGTTTCAAAGTCTCCACTTGTCACCTCTCTACTGGTCAACCTGGTCAACATCAGCACTAATGGTCAACATGAGAGTTGTTCACTTTCATATGGTCTTGGATGACATGGTCATAGTTGACCAAGTTTGGTTGAAGAAAAGTCAAAGCCAGAGGGGTAAAGAGGGGATCATGTTAAAAATCACACAAATGACCATCATCACATGTGAGATGGTTTTGAGTTAAATTTTGAATTGATTCTGGTTTCTTTGATGCATTTGGGTTTGTTTGAGTTATATAAGTATTTTAGAAACCAAAGATGGAGCTATGGTGGCCTTTGGTGAAGATTTGCAATTTTGGCCTAAGTGTATGTGAGTGAATTTTGGGGATTTTCTCCCTATTTGATTTCTCTCCAATTGAGTTGACTTTTGTTGACTCTAATGTGGTTCTTATTAGTTTAGAAACATATTCCAACCATTGAAACCAATTTAAATGGTCTTGATCAAAGATTTGCAAAAATGGCCATAACACATAAGAGGTGAGGTGTCAAATTTCATTAAACTTGTAAATGGTTCATCTTGATTTCCTTGGGCATGGGTTGGGGTCAATTTAGCATTGGATTAGGTTTAGAGAAGGTTTCCCAACATTTGGTCAAGGTTTAAAGTCATAGGGCAAAATTTGGTGAAATGGCTATGTGTCACATATGCCTCTATGCATATGTTGCATTTGGGTTTGAAATTGACTTGGCTTGACCCAAATGGTGTTGTTGAAAGTTGAAATGTTATATAGGAGTGATCCCTCCATTCACAACAGGTATTAGGGTCAAGATTCTTAAATTCACAAATTTGCCATTTTACTCTCATATGCCTCTATGGCATTTTTAGTTTCTTTTTATTTTCTTTGGAAACCACTTGGATTTGGTTTGATAAGCTCTAAGTAAGGTGTAGGAAGGTTTTCCAAACCCTTAAGCCAAGTAGAAAAGCTTAGGGTAAAGTTTTGTAAAAATAGCCATAGGCACATATACCTTTTTCTTATTTAATTTCCTTTTATTTTATTTTAACTAGGATGGTGAAAAGAGGGGTGAGGTTTAGGGTTTAAGATCACTTCAAATGCTAATAACAAGCAATCATGGCAATAGCACAAGAATTAAGCAAGATCACTAAGCATCAAACTTAATTTGATAAAAGTTTTTGTTGGTTCCAAAATTTGGAACTAGGGAAATTCATTTGTTTTATTTTGAATTTTTTTTGGATGTTACAAACCCTTCCCCCTTAAACAAATCTCGTCCCGAGATTTTAAGAAAAGTTAGGTTCCTAAGAGAGATTGAGCATTTTATTAGCAGGAAGACATACTTGGCATGGTCTGGGGTGCTTCCTGAGCTTCAGTGGCAGTCATGTGGTAGAGACGGCCGTTGTTGTTGTTCTGGTTCCTTCTGCCTGCGAAGCGACGCTGTTGCTGAGCAGGGGCAGCGGTATTGGCGGCAATCCTGGCAAGCTTTTTGGGGCACTCATTGGAGAAGTGACCCACAACTCCACATTCATAGCAGTTGACGGTGGACTTGTCTCTGGGAATGACGGGGGTAGCATTGCTTCCAGTCCTTGGGGCAGTATTGGTGTTGTTGTTGTTTCCATTGTTGTTGCTATTGTTGGGGTGGTTGTTGTTGTTGCTGTGATTGTTGTTGTTGTTGTTGCCTCCGGGCTTCGGGGGTCCTCCGTTGTTGTTGTGGTGGTTGGGGCGATAACTCTGAGCAGGGGGTTTGTTGTTTCTAGGGGTGAATCCTCCAGAGGAGTTATTGCGATACTTCTGGTTATGGTGGGGTCCATTCTGGTTCATCATCCTTCGCTTGCGGTTCTCATTGGCCTGATGTAGCTTTCCTTCCATCTGTATGGCTGAGTCCACGAGGGCTTCCAAGTCAGCGAACGGAATGTTCACTAACACGGTTTGCATCTCGTCATGCAGTCCGTTCAGAAATCTTTCCTTTCTCTTCTCATTGGTGTCGGTCTCATCCGGGGCGTACCTTGACAGAGTGAGAAACCTGTCGCGGTATTCCACCACGGACATCCTTCCTTGTTTGAGTTCACGGAACTCGTCTCTCATCTTCTTGATCAATCCTTGAGGCACATGGTATTTGCTAAACTTCAGCTTGAAGTCTTCCCAGGTCATCATCTGTCCCGCATTCATTGCGCGGGCACTTGTCCACCAGGCTCTGGCAGGTCCTGACAGGTAGTGGGTGGCAAACGATGCACTTTTCTGCGGCTTCAACTCCCGCAACTTCGAGGTTGTTCTCCATGGTCCTGGAGCCAGTCATCAGCATCGAGGGGCTCTTCAGTCTTGTTGAATATCGGAGGGTTGGTGTGCTGAAAGTTCTTCAGCTTCGATCCAGGGTGATCGTGGTTTCCGTGGCCTTGATTGTTCTGAGCTATCTGTTGCAGTGCAGCAATGTTGGCTTGGCGTTCAGCTCTCTCGACTTCTCGGTCTGCCATCATCATCTGCAGTAGTTGCATCATGGCATCCTGGGTGGCGTTGCGGGTTGGTGGGGCCATCTAAACATTGATGTAGATGATAAGATAAGAGGGAAATTTCTATGGTTTGTTTTGTTAAAGTTTAAAAAGTTCATAATATTGAAAACTTGAGTAGTGTTGCGGGGGTAAAAACCAACAACACTTTTTCATTCATACCAAGCATCATACATTACAATCTAACACACCGTTGGTTTGAAGAACCATTTATCGCTCTACGATACAAGGGGATCCTGATACAACTCACACATACGAAAGTGCTTTAAATGAAACTACTCTTCAGGGGGGAATACTTCATCTTCACGGGTAATGTGCTTGGCGAGAGGCGAGGGCGTTGTCCAAATCCCTGCGGGTTTTGTACAGCCTGAAGTCCTGAGGTGCTACATAGTGGTTCATCTCCGTGTGCGGGGGCATGGTCATCGGTCTTCCGGTGGGGTCATGTCTTGGGTAGTAGATGAAGCGAGTGTTCTTGATCTTGTTCTCATTTTGTCCGCACAGACGGAAAATTGCTTCTTGCATAGCTCTGACTAGTCCTTCCTTCCAAGTGTTTCCCGTTACAGAAAACCAGATGGTTTCCCATACCGGGGCTCCAAGCTTTCTTCGTAGATCAGTAGAAACTTCCCACCGAGGGGGTTCTCCGGAGTGGTTGTTGAGGGGTATTCCGAAGAACTCGGGATACGGGTGCCCTAGATATTCCACTAGTTGCTTCAAATCCATTTTCAAACCTCAGTTCTCCTCCGTGACCAAGCTGATAGCACTCCCATTTGTATTCCATCTATGAACAAAGAGGAGGAGTAAATTAGAGAAGTATTCCAGTGTGCAACATTTTAGATATTGCTATAAAGAAAAAGTAGACCATGAATTATTGAAAAAGATCTCAAGGATAAGAGTGAGAATAAGTTTTTTCCACAAATATTCACTTCTTTGGTTTTGAAACTAAATTTTACAGACGTCCATTCTAACTAGGGTCTCCTAAGGTCAAACCTGGCTCTGATACCAACTTGTCAACACCCGGATTTTTAAGTCCAGATGCCTATTATGCCATTCCTCGCAATCCCAGGAATATTGTTTTTGCGAGACATAATAGATTGATATCACAACACATCATTCATTACAACACATAATCGTCTTACAAATAAAGGATCACATGATCCAGTCTTATTACAATACTAGCAGTTCTATTGATCCATTACATAACACATAGTGGAAGTGAAAGTAGCGTAGTAGTAGTCCATCTATTCCACAGGCAACTGTTGACGTCAGGAGTGATCCTAGTTCTCGTAGACGTCCTGCTGTCCTTCTTCCGGGTTCTGGTACTCGTCTTCATAGTCTGGCCATTTGAATAGCCAGGGACACAGCCATGAGTACTTTAAAGTACTCGCAAACTAATACTAAGGTAAAAACTATCACTATAGTAAGGGGGTTCTAAGCTCTAGTTTCATTTGCATAAAGCTAGTTTTATTTCATAAAACCTTTTAATAATCAAAAACTCTTCATTTGCTTAACTAATTCAAGTGGGAACATTAGTGTCATTCCCACAACTCAGTTGTGATTCAAAGTCAAAGTCACCTTTCAACTCAAGTCACAAGTCACCATTCATATTTTTAGAAAAATTCTGATGACAGAACAGTATGGCCTTTCCAACTGTCCATAACCGCGGACGCGGCTATTCGAATAGGTTTAACTCTGCAGAGGTTGTACACTTGTGCCACAACAATTGCAATAGTTCGTCAGGGGTAACTGGCCCTGATTTATCGTACGCAGTACGCGAACTACCAATCCTAACCTTTCATTTACATATTCTAGTATAGGCACCTCTCCCCATGAGCTTGGCCTCCCAGTGAAGACACGCGGTCAGCCTGGGAACTGCACAGGGCTTGGGCCGGACATTCACCTCATTTCACGTCATTTCACATTACTTCACCAGTACGGAGGCAGCCTCGGCATAACCCCTATGACGCTTGTTTAGAGGGAACCCATACTAAAATACATAAGTTTCCAGCTAAGCCTTACCCAGATTCAGGTATTGTGGGGGTACTTGTAAAATTGGAATGGTATCGCATCCGAACCCAACCATCAGTTTTTGTTAAATTGACCAAGTCATTCACCAGTCATATTCACCTTCAAAATCTCTCAATAGAATGACTCATCATTCCAAGGTTTTCAAAGTCATTTCAATTCACAAGTTCCCAACTAGAGTAGTCACTTTTAATATTGAGCACTAGCCACTAGTTATGAGGGGTACTAAGTATCTTGGAGCTTGCTAGGCTAAGTGTGATTCTCTTGTACTACTCTATAATTCAACCAAGTGAATCATAAATCAAAAAGTAACTTTGATAAATAAAATCAAGTAAAGCTTGTAAAGTAAAAACTTGGGATAGGTTCATAAGGTAAAAAAATGTAATGGTGCCTTGCTCTTGTAGAGCTTTGCACTTAGCAAGAATGTAAACTTGCAACCAAAATGGTTTGCACTATTATAGCTTGCATTGGTAATAGCTTGCAATAGTATAGCTTGCCTTGGTTGGTGATGTGATCAAAGTTTTCTTGCTCTTCCTCTTGGTAGAAGACCTCTTCCTCTTGATAGTCTCCGGTACTAGCGTCTATACACGAATACGAGGATACAATCACCAAACAACACTTAAGTAGTCTTAATTTGCCTTAATGGCTCACACAATGAATCTTAGCATCACTACTTAACATCTATTCATAAATTATTCTAGGGTTTCTTTATTTAATATTAGGAGAAATAATTTCCTCTCATTGAAAATTTAAATTAAGGTTTCTCTTTGGTTGGGAGAAATAATTTCCTCTCATTGAATTCTTCTTAAGATTTAATTTCTCTTATGAATAATATATGACCTAGGTTGACCAAAGTCAACCTCTTCATACTTATCATTTGAGAAAAATGATTTAAATGAGGTTCCATACCTCATGCAATTTAATACTAACATGATAGTGATTTAATGCCACCAAATAATTCAATATGAGATTATTAGACCGTGGTCACTACCTCATGTTGAATTACTTGAGAACAAGATTTAAATGAGAGGAATACCTCTCATATGATTTAACACATAGTTGTAACTAATTTAGTAAAAACTACTATTGAGGTGATTTAATATTCTCAAATAACCAGGGATGATCCCATGTTTACCAAGGTCAACACTTCACACTTAGTATTTGAGAAAAGGGATTTAAATGAGATTCATCATCTCATGTGTTTTAAATAACCTTTGCAAATGTAATTACTATTTAGATTTATAAATCTACAAGTGGGCAAGTATGAGCCTAAGCATTTAAGGGTCAAGATATTACTTCACATCACTTGTGAGAAAGATTTAAATGAGGTGCTACACTTCATTGGTTTAAATTCCTAAAATTTGAAATAGTTTAAATGGGCTAGTATTGACTACATAGCCAATATTTTGATTCTAGCCCATGATCATGTACAGAACAAATATCATATTCTTACATAGTAAATTAGAGTTTGTTAAATGTGAATTATTGCAATTGGATTCACTTCAAAATTCAAAGTGGTTGATTTTTAAGATTTATTTGAATGCAGAAAAGTATCTGTTTTGTTATTTTTTCTATTCAAAAACCACACAACATATGAGGTTGAATCCAGTGGGGTTAGTTAGAGCCAAACATAAGCTTTCCAGAACATTTTGATTTGCTAAAATTGAGTTTGTAGAATTTGAACTATTCAATTTATAGGACAGACCAGTATTGATTAACTGCTGAAACAACTTAATTCAAAAAGGGGAAATGGGCTTAGGCGGGAAAACTAATGGGCCGCGAGGTTTAAAACGCAGCAGGCCAGCCCAGTAACGCTTCAGCGCGCCACCGCCAGCTGACAGTGGGACCCAATGGTCAGTCTGTATTAAAACCCGAAACGGTACCTGGCAACGTCGTCCGTTAGATTAGATCGTGGATCGACGGCTGAGGGTCGTCGTTGTCGACGGGGGAGGAGAGCTCGCTGCGCCGGTGGGGTAGGGGGTCGGCGGCGCGACAGAGGCTCCCGCGGGTTTCTGCTGGGTGCTGGTTGACGTTGTCGACGGCGAGGAGTTGACTGGTACCGTCGGTGAGGCTCGAGGTGGTCTAATTGGACGACGGCGAGGAGCTACTGTGGCGGCGGGTTCCGGTCAAATTCCGGCGAGAGGCAGGCTAATTGAGGAGGGGAAGGTGTTGAGGAGGATCAGAGGGATGAGAGCAACTTGTTGATGTGAAAGATTTGAGCGCGGGAGCTCTCTTTTTATAGGGGGTTGAGGTGCTGCGGGTGCCCGTGGAAGGTCGTCCATGGCGCCGGCGTTTGGAGGGGTGAAGGGGCAAGCTAGGGGGCGCGTTGTGTAGGCGACGGCTAGGCGGAGCTATTGAGCGCGACGGCACATCGAATGGTGGACGGAGGCGTGCAGGCAACGCTCGAGTGCTCTCGGTATGGCGCGGTAGAGTTTTGATGATGGCGACGGTGACACGGCGGCCGCAGGCTAGCGACACTATTTAGCTTGCAGAGGGTGGTGAGGCGGTGCTCGACGCAGTTCTAGACCTTGCAGGGGAGGACGAGGCTGTCGGGGCGAGGACGTGTACTGCGGCGTCTAGAACGTCGTCTGGGCGCGCTCACCGCGTGCCTGGCACGTTCTGGGCGTGCATGGGCGCGCCTGGTTCGGCCAATGTCGTGCCTGCCTTTGGCCAGGGAGGGTACTGGCATGCTTGATGGAGTGTGGTGCATCGTGTTGACAAGGTGGATGTGGCCAAAGATGAGTGGAGAGGAGGAGGACATGAGGGTTGGCATGGTACTCGGCATGGAAGAAAACTTGATCATTGCCCCACTTTAATCAGAGCAAAAGGGTTTGGTTCGATGCAGGGAAGGTACCAGGGTGTGATGATCACCAAGTTAAAGTGGTTTAGGCTTTGGACCAGAGGTTAAAAGGGTGTATTGCAATTCTGAAACTATGCCTGCAAGGTGTTTGTAAAAATGGCCGCATGAAACTTTTGGTCAAATTTTGGAATTCTTTTTGGTGGATCTTATTTATATAATTAAAGAGAAAGAATGGTGGTGGTGGTGGTCATTTTGGCAAAGGTTTGTGAGATTTCAAATTTGGGGTTATCTTCACATAGTTTCAAAGTCTCCACTTGTCACCTCTCTACTGGTCAACCTGGTCAACATCAGCACTAATGGTCAACATGAGAGTTGTTCACTTTCATATGGTCTTGGATGACATGGTCATAGTTGACCAAGTTTGGTTGAAGAAAAGTCAAAGCCAGAGGGGTAAAGAGGGGATCATGTTAAAAATCACACAAATGACCATCATCACATGTGAGATGGTTTTGAGTTAAATTTTGAATTGATTCTGGTTTCTTTGATGCATTTGGGTTTGTTTGAGTTATATAAGTATTTTAGAAACCAAAGATGGAGCTATGGTGGCCTTTGGTGAAGATTTGCAATTTTGGCCTAAGTGTATGTGAGTGAATTTTGGGGATTTTCTCCCTATTTGATTTCTCTCCAATTGAGTTGACTTTTGTTGACTCTAATGTGGTTCTTATTAGTTTAGAAACATATTCCAACCATTGAAACCAATTCAAATGGTCTTGATCAAAGATTTGCAAAAATGGCCATAATACATAAGAGGCGAGGTGTCAAATTTCATTAAACTTGTAAATGGTTCATCTTGATTTCCTTGGGCATGGGTTGGGGTCAATTTAGCATTGGATTAGGTTTAGAGAAGGTTTCCCAACATTTGGTCAAGGTTTAAAGTCATAGGGCAAAATTTGGTGAAATGGCTATGCGTCACATATGCCTCTATGCATATGTTGCATTTGGGTTTGAAATTGACTTGGCTTGACCCAAATGGTGTTGTTGAAAGTTGAAATGTTATATAGGAGTGATCCCTCCATTCACAACAGGTATTAGGGTCAAGATTCTTAAATTCACAAATTTGCCATTTTACTCTCATATGCCTCTATGGCATTTTTAGTTTCTTTTTATTTTCTTTGGAAACCACTTGGATTTGGTTTGATAAGCTCTAAGTAAGGTGTAGGAAGGTTTTCCAAACCCTTAAGCCAAGTAGAAAAGCTTAGGGTAAAGTTTTGTAAAAATAGCCATAGGCACATATACCTTTTTCTTATTTAATTTCCTTTTATTTTATTTTAACTAGGATGGTGAAAAGAGGGGTGAGGTTTAGGGTTTAAGATCACTTCAAATGCTAATAACAAGCAATCATGGCAATAGCACAAGAATTAAGCAAGATCACTAAGCATCAAACTTAATTTGATAAAAGTTTTTGTTGGTTCCAAAATTTGGAACTAGGGAAATTCATTTGTTTTATTTTGAATTTTTTTTGGATGTTACAAGTTTTCTCTATATATATTGGTTGTACTCACATCCCTTGCATTTGTTGTAGTAGTGTGAGTAGAGCCGGTTTTGATATGGGCTAGTAGCTTTGTGTTACTTGACCATATCAAATACAACCTCTTGTATACAACTTATTCTCGGATAAGTTGCGTACTTGTTTCTAATATTCATTATATAAACCCTCTTATTGTGATTGTCATCAATTACCAAAATGGGGGAGATTGTAAGGGTACATTGCCCCTATGTGTGGTTTTGGTAATTAATGACAACCCCTATGGACTAATGTTTTCATTGAGTTTATATGAAGGAATATTCCATAGGTTCTACTTGTACTCCATGTGTTGGATTCAAGTATGGATGCCATGTAAATAAAGATACATCTTGTGTGTTGGCATCAAGATCATTGATTTGAAGACATATATGTGATATGATTAAGAAGAAGAAATGAAGATGGAGTTCTTATGTGGAACTCAATATTTGCCATGCTCTATCTTATGAGAGTATGAGAAGATACAAGGTTGAGTTGGGCAAGTTCAAGATGAGCATCTCAAGTGGATCACATGCTTGAAGCTTGCCGTCGATTTGGTGATAATGGACATGTGAAGATGTGCATCAATGGAGTTTTCCCATCATAGTGTATGGGGGGCATTTGTGAGTCTTCACGAAGCAACATTGATCAAGTGAGGCATTCCGGCTTGTGTAGAGCTTGAAGAGTTATCATCAAGATCAAGCGGGATGCGCAAGGCAAATGTATGACCTTGATAGGTTTTCCTTTTACCGGTCTCAAGGTGGTTGATGGGAGACCGGATTATAGGATAGATAGCCGCACTATTAAGAGGGGCTTTCGGTTGGGTAACTTGATCACGTCATCTTAGGGAGCTCAATCCTTTGCATACTTTGCATATCCTTATTGCTTCTTGGTGTTTCTTGGTGTGAGGTTCTTGTGCTTGTTGCTAGCTTTACAACAAGCCCAAGTTCATCGAAAACGGAGTTCGCATGCATCTTCTATTGCGTTTTCGAGGTTGGGTGATTTTACCGGTTATTCATGATATAAGGTTCTGCCTTTTACATTCATGATAAAATCCCCTCCTACAGATTCTTGAGTTTTCACTTTCTATTGGATAGCATTTGTTGTTATCTTCCAAACAAAATTGGTTTCATTCGAATCGGAGTTCCGGAGCTTTAGTTATTAAAGAAAAGGAGAAAGCAAAAGAAAAAGAAAAGAAAAAGGCGTCCGGTCGGCCGACCGGCCTGCCAGCCCACAAGCCGGCCCACCCGGTCCAGGACGGCCCTAGTGCTGACACCGACCGGGCCCCTTACTAAGGCGGCCCCGGTTTGGTCCGGCCCCAGGCCCGGCAGCCGCCGGCCCACCCGGCGCCCGCCTTGGCCTCGACCGGCCTCCTTGCCGGGCCGGGCCGTCTCCACCTCCCCCGCGCGGCCCGCTGCCCGGCGCGGCCTGCTGCCGCCTCCCCCAGCTCTCTCCCGCCCCGCCGGCCTATGGCTCGGTCCGTCCGGGCTGGTGACCGGCCTGTCCGGCTCCTGCCCCGGTTGGCCGGCCTGTGGACCGGCTGGGCCGATTTTCCTGCGCGTCTTTTCTTGACTTTTCCCCCAATGGTTATTTTCCCTCCCATGCTATAAATAGCCCTTCTTCCACCTTGAAAAAGTTAGTTCTTCCCATTCTCTCTCCTCCATTGTTGCCTTTGAAGAACTTGCTCTCTCTTGATTCCCTCCATGATTCTTGCTCATTCTTGAGGGATCTAAGAGAGGAGATCTAGATCTACAATCCCCACCAATCCATTTCTCCTCTAAGTGAGGGGAAACTTTGGATCTAGATCTTGGAGTCTTTTGTTGACTTTCCCCATTGTTCTTCCTATCCAATATCATCCTAGCATTCGTTGCTTTGGTGGGATTTGAGTGTGAAGGACTTGAACATCTCTAGTGTTCTTGCTTTGCATCATTGCATAGTGTTGAGCTCTCCACCATGATTAGTTCGAGTGAGAGACCGTGAGCTTGTTACTCTTGGAGGTATACCACCTAGTTGGCTTTGTTGGTACCTGTAATATCCCAGGTAATGGGGTTACAAAAATAGAGGAAACAGATGTGTGCATTGCATTCATGCATAGAAAATCTGGGGAATTTTCGCGCTTTAAAGTAAAACAACACGATGGCGAAGTTTCACTTGACCTTGGTGGAATTGAAGTAGCTCATCAAGTCAAGCGCTATAAACCTCAATGTGACTTTGCTAAAACCTTGTTTTGGGTAGAGATGATTTGATCCAAGGGGTTAGATCAAATGGAATTAAAACCAACACAAGAACATATGAATCAAGGATCAACTACTTGATCTTATTAAAGATCACAACATGTGAAACCTCATGGTATTCATTCTACTTTAATCTTGGAAACAAGACAAAGAGATCCAACTAAGAAATATATATCCTTCTCTATTCCATATTAATATACATCAAACCTAGAGAGGTGAGAGTTCTATTAATTATTAAAGAAGTAATAACAAACCTTGAGCTAAACCTTGGATATACATCCAAGTATTCAAATCATCATCTTTAGAAAGAACCCTAGGATATTATTCAAGACAATCCCTAGAGAGAATCCATTTATGTTAAACATTGATATTGATGATCACATCATTCTCTATAGAACTTAATCTTACGATGGAATTAAAGTCCTTCCCAAATGAGAGAGAGACCACTCATACCAATATTAGATTTACCTATTTAAGAATAAAGGACAACCTTGGAACTGAAGTATTAGGAGATTAACCATTTCATCTTGGAGTGGTGGGATAACCTAATATCACATGGAATAATACCATACCCCTGAATTGATAAGGTCAGGAAGAGGCTAACCCAATTAAGCTAGACAAATGAAACCTTAGCCTAGATACCTAAGGAGATATTAGGTGTACACCATAAAACCTAGAATAACCATTCTTAAATGAGAAAGCTCAACCTATGGTGTTATACTCAAGATAATTGAGACAACCATAACCATGCCCATTCAAGAAACTATAAAAGAAAGTATATATTTAATTGATCAAGACAACACTTGATCTTGAGAGTGAGAAACCCATTCAAGGAGAGATATCTCAGGAAGTCCAACCTTGATCATTATAAATTGTGTAATGATCATAAACCCTAAGAATTTGAAGTAAAGATATTAAGAACAAGATGATCATATATAATATATGATCATGCTTTGGAGATATGTGAGGATAAGTTAAACCCTACTAGTATAAGTAGATCCCATTTCCACATGAAATTATAGGGAGATCACTAGTAAGAAACTCTAGACTTATATTCCAACCTTAACTTGTGAACAACTTGGTGATCATAAGTAGTATTCTACCACATCTGTATTCCACTTATTCTTCACCTAAGAAACATAAGAAAACCTTAGTGTAAAACTCTATACTTTGTATGGTGGGAAACCATTCATCATTAGAACCAAAGTTAACTATAAAAAGACCATAACCACTTTAGTTACTTTAATGGTAGAATTGAGAATACTAATAGAAGTTAATTGGTAGGAGATAAAACCAATTTTCAAGTCCTTAGTAACTAAAGGAGAACCACAACTATTAAGCAAGTAAACTCTCTTGCCATGAATAGTGGTGACTAAACCCTAAGCTATACCTCACTTCTAGTTCATGTATCACTATGGTGATCATACTATAAACCTAGGCCATAACTGAGATTCAAACCAATTGCCATAGGGTAAATATCATTAGAACCCTAGTATGGCACATTAATAAAATCTTAAGCTATAATTATTAAACCTGGGAAAACTCTTGTGATACATCTTATAATTAGAACCATAAGTGTGATTAACCACCACTTATCTTTCTAACCAAAGTCCAACCATGAGGAGAGTAATGTCTACTCTAGGTAATTCAAAGTATTATTAAAGTATAATACTAGTGCTAACCTTGACATAGAGTGATAATCAAAATTACAAGATCTTAATAAATAGAGGATCACATAAAATCATATGCAGGGAACTAAATTCTCAATTAAGATCTTAAACCCTAATGATAAATTCTAAAAACACTTAGAGTAGAAATTATCAACCCTAATAATAATAATAGATGTGATTACACAAGAAAAAGGAAATTAAAATGAGTGCATAAAATCATGATTATTTACAATTTGTAATAAAGCCACATATGTGAAATGTTTAATCAAAACAATTGAGTATAACAATAACACTTTTATTAGTCTTCATAAAAGACCAATTGTTTAACACCTGCAAAATAGAAAATAGTTAAAACATGAATTCTAAACAGAATTCAAAACAATGAATAAAACAGAAAATAGAAAATATACAAAACAGAAAAAAAATGGAAAAGAGAGGAGTAGAGACTTACCAGACTACCAGGCCAAGGAGCCCAGTCTGCAGCCCACCGCAGCCTCAAAGACGAGCCCCACCAAAGATCGGCCCAAGCCAAAGCCCACCAGCAGCCACTTACCAGCCCGATACCCATTCGCCTCAAAATATCGGGGAGGAGATCATCCTCATCCCCTTCCTCTCGCTGGGTGGACAGCACGAAGCCGTGCGTCGATTCTTCCTCGCGCTGGCGCCCTCTCCTTGATCGAATCCGTGACGAGGCATGTGCGTGGGCGCCGTATAAAGGCCCTGGACGAAAACCTAGCTCCGTTTCTCTCTCTCTCTGCTCAATTTCCGCTCAACCCGAAACCCTAGCCGTACAGTCTCCGGCTATCGCCGTCGATTGGGGAAACCCCGAGCCTCGCCGTGGCCACCACTGTGTTCGCCGTCATCGACTTGATCATCCTGTAAAAGGAATTGAGGCGAGGCGATGCGTAGCGTCGTCAACGACATCGTCTTCCCCGACGCCGGTTACCGTCGTCGCCGGCGACACAGGCCACCCCAGGCCTCGCCGACACGCTCTACACGCTCCTGGTGAGCTACTGACCATCTAGAGCATCTTAGCCCTCTCCCTTGTGCTCTGCATCGCCGTCGCGCCATGTATCTGTGAGCTTTGCCCGCTCGGACTCACCGGCGAGCGAGCTCCGGCGACCTTTTTTGAGCGGCGCTAGTATCATTAGGATCGCCGTGGCGTTCTGGTTCGTGTGGCGCTAGAGATCCTCCCGCGCAGACCCTGGAACGGCGGCACCGTCGTCGATTTCCCGCCGGCCACCGTAGACTCTGGTCGTGCTCTCAATTTGGACTTGGTCCACGTCTACGTGGCAGCCACCGTGGCAATGGCCCACTGGCCAGTGGCTGTGTGTATCCTGTCTCGGGTAGCTTTAGTTATTCGTAGTTTAAATTCAAATCTCACAAATTGCTGCAACTTTACAGAAATTAATCAAATTCATTTCAGTTCTGAAAAATACCAAAATTGGTATCAAAATGATCCTAAAAATAAACTCTATCCAATAAAAATATAAAATGACATTTTTATTTTTAATAAAAAATTAATTATTTAATACTTGTTAATTTAAGCCTTTTTAATTTTAATTATAAACACAATTAAAATTCAGAAATTAAGAAAACATTAATAAATTAAATAAGACCAGTAAGCAAATAAAGAAAACATGAAAACTAATTTTCTTTATTTGCTATCCTATTAAATCATTATTAGGGAAAATTAAAACCCTAATTAATAATTACCTTAATTATTAATTCAATAAAAATAATAATATGACAAATTCAATATTATTTTTATTTCCAAATTACTAATAACTTCAACTTTAAAAATGAAGTTATTAATCATAGAACTATATGATAAATAGCAAACCCTAATTCTATATGGAAAGATATTACAACCCTATCATTTCATGTGAAACCCAAAACCCTAATTCAATTAGGAACCCAAATCCCTTACTTCATATGAACCCTAAAATGGTTTCCAAACCTAAACCCCAAGTAACATGTGATCATATTACTTCATTAGTAACCATAGATTCATATCTAACAACTAAATATTAATTCAAATCCACATAAAATATGGGAACCCTACCACTACTAATTAGCATCCCACGTGTTCATCTTCATCAGACCTAGATAATTAAGTAGGGTTAACCAAGTGTAAACCCTAGATCCTATTACCAAAGTCATCAACCTTATTCATTCCTATTTAGCATCACACCATTGTGATGAACCCTAACAGCAACCATACCTACTATTGTACTTTACAGAAACCTGTTCCACTAAAACCTACTAGTGTGAGATACTCATGAACCATCCTATTTAGGAACCAATCATTCTCTACTCAGAGATCCAATAGCTAATACAAGACAACCTCAACCTAAATTGTTGCACTTCTTATTATTTAAGAAGTATGTTCTTCAAAGGTTATTCTTTTGAAGAAAATAAGGAATCATCAGCAACCCTACTTATAAGGACCTATAAACCCTAGCCAGCTATCACTAGCAAGATAAACCAACCTTGACAACAACCATGTATAATGAATTTCTTAGGATACCTAGGCTTATCTTAACCTTACAAGCCCTAGGTGTTGATGAATCCAACTTTGTTGGGACCCATCTAATATTTACTCTAGCAACTACCTGAAACCATAGTCAACCATAGAAACCCAACCTAATTATCATACTTGTTCTTTATCAAAGAACATGTTCTTCAAAAGTTATTCTTTTGAAGTATATGATAATTAATCATTAACCATGCCATATAGTGCTAAAAGCAACCACTATTCATTACATGTTAAGATTATACCAAATGTTATTGTTATAGGCTATTATTATTGTTATTATTATTACAGCACCTGTTTATGATAACAAGCAACCAATTCTTAATAAGAACCTTGTTTGTGAATCTTCGAATCACTCTAAAAGTGTAACACACCCTAAAACAAATCATTTCAACTCACTAATCCTAAATCATCGGGGTTAGATCACGCTTAGAGCGATTGCATCTCATACTTATGCATTATTGCATCCTTACCAATCTTTTAAACATCGTCCTTACCGGACGATGATGCTATTTCAGAATTTGGAGTTATTGCGTATCGAAGACCTTGCCTGCATAATCTTGCAGTCAAGAAAGGCAAGTTCATCACTTGCTCATGTCATTTGTGTATTTCTATCAAATTACTTGCAAAGTACTATGATTATCACTATTGCATAAAAACCAAAACCACTACTTTCATAATTATGAATATGACTATGTGGTGGGCAATGGAACCATGGATTGTGTTGATATGGTGGAGGTTCCATTGCAAGGGTTTATATCCATCTAGGATTAAACAACAAATGTCGCCAGTGATTCTTGTGCCGCAATACCCGTGTTAACCATAAGATCTGGAGTGGGACGGAATAGTCAATTGTATTTCCACCTCTTGTACATCAACGGATGCGCTTTACCGTAGACCCTTGATCCAAGAGAGGACAAGTGGTACCCTTGATCCAAGAGAGGACAAGTGGTAGGGTGGGGGTCCCGATAAAGTCCCCACGGTAATTGCGGTCTATGATGGGTTGCAGCTGCCGGCGAAGGAGTTCATGGTAGAGACCTGAACTGTTGTCGTGGTCGGGGTCCGTCCCTAAGGGGTGTAAGTGGACCGACGAGGACCCAGGGTCGGAGTTTGCAACAACGGGTGGGTGTATGAGGCAGCGGAGGAATATGATTGGCTATGACCTTATACCGGGCCTCACACCAAAGGAAGTGTGGACGAGCCCGCGGCTCGGTTGGCACCAAGGTTAAGATCTCTTGTGGGTAAAGCAACACACCTCTGCAGAGTGTAAAGAACCGTGACCTGTCACTCCCTATTCCGGGATATGGAACTGCGAACGCGGCCGGAAAGGAGCTCCATGAAGTTCTAGTAAACCGGTGAAGGCTGACGGACATAGTTCTTCTGAATAAAAGCAAACTTTTGAAGAAATGGTTATGAAAACTTGCATTGGTATTAGACTTTCTGGTCTAATGCCGTAGCTAGTGCATTAAACACCTCTTTCCTATAATGAACTTGTTGAGTACGCTCGTACTCATCCCACTCTTAAATCCCCTGCTTAGGTATGGAGGCATCGAAGGAGGATCTACAGTGCAACTCGAAGGCCGAGGAGTCAACAACTTCTTCAAGAGACAGGAACCTGTAAGATGGTCAGATACTACATCCAACAAGGAGAAAACCTAGTTTAGCCATAGAAGGGAACTAGCTTCCTGAACCTAGCTCCTATTTAGCTAGAATCTATTCTTAGCCTCTATAGCTAGTTAAATACTCTACAAATAGAGTTCATGATAGGACTAGACTACGAGTCGTTCTTCTGGAGTTTATTTGCAGATTTACCTCATTGTAAAGTAGGAGGCTGTGCTGATCTTTTGTGTAGAGTCTGTGTTGTAATTCTATAGACATGCCTTGGACCCGCATATGTTTCTGTTGTACCACTCTAAGCGATATAATACTAGTGGAACGTTGTTTCATTGGTGTTATATCAGACTTGCATACTACACCATGCAGTGGTATGCCGGGTCACCACAGTTGGTATCAGAGCAAATGCTTTGACCCTAGGATTAAAACCCTTTAAAGGAGACCTATAGGATTGGTAGTGTCTATAGGAAGTTGTCCTAGGTGAACCAAATACTACATATGACTTGAGATGGATATTCACTTGAGAATAATCCTGACACACTTGAGTCAACCGTTTTAATCTATCTTTTCTAAGTAAAGATAGATAGCTAGTCCTAAACCTGTAGCACATCAATAAGTCCTTAAAACAATAGATGATTAGACCTCAGTTGGTATACAATACATGGTAGTCCAAAGAGAGGATACAACCATAAGGAAGATACCCTATTGGAAGATGTGTACCAACACCTGTCATTAATAAATAAGAGTTATTCAGACCTGTAATAGGAAAGATATCAAGTGGTGAAGATAATTAAGATATCCTAATAGAAGATGTAGACCAAGATAAGTAATGAGTAAGTAAAATTATCTAGACATGTGAAACAATTGATAGTAAGTAATAACTAGGAGTCATATGAGGTAGTATAGACCATGATGAGTCAATCATGGGAAATAAGGAAGAGTGATAGGAATACAAATATGTCTACTTATATGGTATAGATAGTAATCATATATGATTCCCCTGAGAATCATTATGTGATGGACTAGAACATCATAAATATTTAGGATAAGTACAATAAGAAGTCAAGTGCTAAACAATAGTGCAAGAATTGTGTTCCAAAACAATGGGAAGTGTGCCAAGCACATCTTGACCATAGTCTTATGATAGAATCACTTGGAAGTATAGGAGCTATATTCCAAGAGTTATGTGTTTAGAGTAGCCATGCTAGAACCTAGACATATCATGTGAGATAGTCCTCAACAAAAATGGAAGTTAAGTAGTACTTCCAGAGAAAATTAGGTTAACCTTAACTATCCTAGACCATTTTGTTTCAAGTTTATCTCATTGCAAATGTGCAATTAAGGTAAATGTTGAGACAAATAGTAGAGTCCCCTATATTCGTGCTATGTATCACGACATAAACCTATCTTATGTGGTGTTATATACTACACATCAGAGCCTGATGTTTAGAGATGTCTTACTCAACTATTATATTCAGGCTTATGATGGTGTGTATTATATGCACAAAGCTGAATCTTCTTGGATTTTATTGGATTTTTATTGCTTGACTAGATCCATACATGAAGTTTGACTTTGATATGCAAATGCATGTTGCAATATCAAGTCCTTACTTGATGCTATAGATCTAGAGGGTAATAGTAATCGTGTGAGGAAGTGACGAATTCTGAAGATTCTGAAGACTAGATGAAGGTTCATCTGATAAAGGAAACAAAGTTGTGGGAAGCAACCACAATATTCAGAAGGAAGTACCAATCAAAACTCATGCTTTACCTCAACAGAGGAGTACTTTAGTACGGTGGAAGCATGAAGGTGAGAAATCTGGTGATTATGGTGAAGCTCAAGCAGATCCATAGTCAATATATAAGAGGGAATGCATGGGAAATCACTTAGGATACTATATTTATAGTGTCAGCTATTGGTTTTCTTGCAAAATAAACCCTGAAGAAAGAAAGATGACCTATGAAACCATAGCAGATATAAGAAGACCATAGTTGATATCAGAAGACCCCAATTGGTATAGGATCAATACTGCGAGATAAAGTAGAAGATGTCTCGTCCAATTGATCAGAACCTATGATAGAATCTATTTTCAGATAACAAATAGCCATAATTGGTATCAAGTAGTCTATCATTGGATTAATTGTACCAAGAAGTTGTGAACAAATAAAACTTTGTTAGCCAAATAAAACGGCTTATAATCATTTAGTCGAAGGATTCATGTTGGATGTCCACAAATTGAGTGGATACACCACAAAGATTCTTCACAAGACCTTAGAAGAATATAAACTATAAGCTACACCTAGACCAATATTCTAACCATCAATCCAATGTTTGGAAGGAAAGGAGTTGAAGACCATAAGAAAACTCTAAGGGGTAGAGTAAAGATTGAGTTTGATGTACAATGACTCAGTAGTTGGAGAAAGATAGCTGAAGAAGGTCTCAACTGAGAGGAAGTTCGATCTTATTTTCATAAGATTGTTGAACACTACTTTCAGAAGGATGTCAAACCAGAAGCCGAGGTTTATACCTCGAGGAAGTAAGAAGGGGACTATAACTTGAGAAAGTGAGTAAAATTTACTCAGAAGTACGGAAGCTCAAGTAAACTAAGGTTAATGAAGTTGGATGAAGGAAATACCATAGACCAAATACAGCTCAAGAAGGTCAAAGACTGAAGGAGATTGACTATACCAAAACTAAAGTCTATTTGAAAGATTCCTTTCATGGAACCTAAAGGAACCAAAATAGTATAGGTATCAACCATAAACCATGATTGGATGGACTAAATGAGTCTACTCCATTCTTAGAGGAATAAACCATCATGATCATTTCCATGTTAAATACCTTACTTAGTACCATTATTGCAGTCTTGGTAGTAAGGGAAAACAAAGACCTATTCATCAATTAGGAGTATATTATCAAATCAGTCTTCAGTTAAGACTAGCAGCACCAGAAGAAGTCCCAATCGTTGAATCTTCAATGAGAAAGGAAACCAGCTTATAGAGTTGGAAGAAATCAAAGAATCAAAGTAAGAACCATGGTTCAGAGACAAACTCTAATGGATTCCAGGAAGAATCTGGACAAGCGATATATTCAATTATATCTAATGAGATCCATACGGAGTTCGAGAAAAGTCGTAGTCTGCACAAGTCAGATCCACACTTCGGAAACGTGAGAGAGATCAAACTTCGAGGATGAAGTTTAGTTTAAGGGGTAGAGACTGTAATATCCCAGGTAATGGGGTTACAAAAATAGAGGAAACAGATGTGTGCATTGCATTCATGCATAGAAAATCTGGGGAATTTTCGCGCTTTAAAGTAAAACAGTCCACAAAGAATCAAGTTTCACTTGACCTTGGTGGAATTGAAGTAGCTCATCAAGTCAAGCGCTATAAACCTCAATGTGACTTTGCTAAAACCTTGTTTTGGGTAGAGATGATTTGATCCAAGGGGTTAGATCAAATGGAATTAAAACCAACACAAGAACATATGAATCAAGGATCAACTACTTGATCTTATTAAAGATCACAACATGTGAAACCTCATGGTATTCATTCTACTTTAATCTTGGAAACAAGACAAAGAGATCCAACTAAGAAATATATATCCTTCTCTATTCCATATTAATATACATCAAACCTAGAGAGGTGAGAGTTCTATTAATTATTAAAGAAGCAATAACAAACCTTGAGCTAAACCTTGGATATACATCCAAGTATTCAAATCATCATCTTTAGAAAGAACCCTAGGATATTATTCAAGACAATCCCTAGAGAGAATCCATTTATGTTAAACATTGATATTGATGATCACATCATTCTCTATAGAACTTAATCTTAGGATGGAATTAAAGTCCTTCCCAAATGAGAGAGAGACCACTCATACCAATATTAGATTTACCTATTTAAGAATAAAGGACAACCTTGGAACTGAAGTATTAGGAGATTAACCATTTCATCTTGGAGTGGTGGGATAACCTAATATCACATGGAATAATACCATACCCCTGAATTGATAAGGTCAGGAAGAGGCTAACCCAATTAAGCTAGACAAATGAAACCTTAGCCTAGATACCTAAGGAGATATTAGGAGTACACCATAAAACCTAGAATAACCATTCTTAAATGAGAAAGCTCAACCTATGGTGTTATACTCAAGATAATTGAGACAACCATAACCATGCCCATTCAAGAAACTATAAAAGAAAGTATATATTTAATTGATCAAGACAACACTTGATCTTGAGAGTGAGAAACCCATTCAAGGAGAGATATCTCAGGAAGTCCAACCTTGATCATTATAAATTGTGTAATGATCATAAACCCTAAGAATTTGAAGTAAAGATATTAAGAACAAGATGATCATATATAATATATGATCATGCTTTGGAGATATGTGAGGATAAGTTAAACCCTACTAGTATAAGTAGATCCCATTTCCACATGAAATTATAGGGAGATCACTAGTAAGAAACTCTAGACTTATATTCCAACCTTAACTTGTGAACAACTTGGTGATCATAAGTAGTATTCTACCACATATGTATTCCACTTATTCTTCACCTAAGAAACATAAGAAAACCTTAGTGTAAAACTCTATACTTTGTATGGTGGGAAACCATTCATCATTAGAACCAAAGTTAACTATAAAAAGACCATAACCACTTTAGTTACTTTAATGGTAGAATTGAGAATACTAATAGAAGTTAATTGGTAGGAGATAAAACCAATTTTCAAGTCCTTAGTAACTAAAGGAGAACCACAACTATTAAGCAAGTAAACTCTCTTGCCATGAATAGTGGTGACTAAACCCTAAGCTATACCTCACTTCTAGTTCATGTATCACTATGGTGATCATACTATAAACCTAGGCCATAACTGAGATTCAAACCAATTGCCATAGGGTAAATATCATTAGAACCCTAGTATGGCACATTAATAAAATCTTAAGCTATAATTATTAAACCTGGGAAAACTCTTGTGATACATCTTATAATTAGAACCATAAGTGTGATTAACCACCACTTATCTTTCTAACCAAAGTCCAACCATGAGGAGAGTAATGTCTACTCTAGGTAATTCAAAGTATTATTAAAGTATAATACTAGTGCTAACCTTGACATAGAGTGATAATCAAAATTACAAGATCTTAATAAATAGAGGATCACATAAAATCATATGCAGGGAACTAGATTCTCAATTAAGAGCTTAAACCCTAATGATAAATTCTAAAAACACTTAGAGTAGAAATTATCAACCCTAATAATAATAATAGATGTGATTACACAAGAAAAAGGAAATTAAAATGAGTGCATAAAATCATGATTATTTACAATTTGTAATAAAGCCACATATGTGAAATGTTTAATCAAAACAATTGAGTATAACAATAACACTTTTATTAGTCTTCATAAAAGACCAATTGTTTAACACCTGCAAAATAGAAAATAGTTAAAACATGAATTCTAAACAGAATTCAAAACAATGAATAAAACAGAAAATAGAAAATATACAAAACAGAAAAAAAATGGAAAAGAGAGGAGTAGAGACTTACCAGACTACCTGGCCAAGGAGCCCAGTCTGCAGCCCACCGCAGCCCAGCACGAGCCCCACCAGCACTGGCCCAAGCCAAAGCCCACCAGCAGCCACTTACCAGCCCGATACCCATTCGCCTCAAAATATCGGGGAGGAGATCATCCTCATCCCCTTCCTCTCGCTGGGTGGACAGCACGAAGCCGTGCGTCGATTCTTCCTCGCGCTGGCACCCTCTCCTTGACCGAATCCGTGACGAGGCATGCGCGCGGGCGCCGTATAAAGGCCCTGGACGAAAACCTAGCTCCGTTTCTCTCTCTCTGCTCAATTTCCGCTCAACCCGAAACCCTAGCCGTACAGTCTCCGGCTATCGCCGTCGATTGGGGAAACCCCGAGCCTCGCCGTGGCCACCACTGTGTTCGCCGTCATCGACTTGATCATCCTGTAAAAGGAATTGAGGCGAGGCGATGCGTAGCGTCGTCAACGACACCGTCTTCCCCGACGCCGGTTACCATCGTCGCTGGCGACACAGGCCACCCCAGGCCTCGCCGACACGCTCTACGCGCTCCTGGTGAGCTACTGACCATCTAGAGCATCTTAGCCCTCTCCCTTGTGCTCTGCATCGCCGTCGCGCCATGTATCTGTGAGCTTTGCCGCTCGGACTCGCCGGCGAGCGAGCTCCGGCGACCTTTTTTGAGCGGCGCTAGTATCATTAGGATCGCCGTGGCGTTCTGGTTCGTGTGGCGCTAGAGATCCTCCCGCGCAGACCCTGGAACGGCGGCACCGTCGCCGATTTCCCGCCGGCCACCGTAGACTCTGGTCGTGCTCTCAATTTGGACTTGGTCCACGTCTACGTGGCAGCCACCGTGGCAATGGCCCACTGGCCAGTGGCTGTGTGTATCCTGTCTCGGGTAGCTTTAGTTATTCGTAGTTTAAATTCAAATCTCAGAAATTGCTGCAACTTTACAGAAATTAATCAAATTCATTTCAATTCTGAAAAATACCAAATTTGGTATCAAAATGATCCTAAAAATAAACTCTATCCAATAAAAATATAAAATGAAATTTTTATTTTTAATAAAAAATTAATTATTTAATACTTGTTAATTTAAGCCTTTTTAATTTTAATTATAAACACAATTAAAATTCAGAAATTAAGAAAACATTAATAAATTAAATAAGACCAGTAAGCAAATAAAGAAAACATGAAAACTAATTTTCTTTATTTGCTATCCTATTAAATCATTATTAGGGAAAATTAAAACCCTAATTAATAATTACCTTAATTATTAATTCAATAAAAATAATAATATGACAAATTCAATATTATTTTTATTTCCAAATTACTAATAACTTCAACTTTAAAAATGAAGTTATTAATCATAGAACTATATGATAAACAGAAAACCCTAATTCTATATGGAAAGATATTACAACCCTATCATTTCATGTGAAACCCAAAACCCTAATTCAATTAGGAACCCAAATCCCTTACTTCATATGAACCCTAAAATGGTTTCCAAACCTAAACCCCAAGTAACATGTGATCATATTACTTCATTAGTAACCATAGATTCATATCTAACAACTAAATATTAATTCAAATCCACATAAAATATGGGAACCCTACCACTACTAATTAGCATCCCATGTGTTCATCTTCATCAGACCTAGATAATTAAGTAGGGTTAACCAAGTGTAAACCCTAGATCCTATTACCAAAGTCATCAACCTTATTCATTCCTATTTAGCATCACACCATTGTGATGAACCCTAACAGCAACCATACCTACTATTGTACTTTGCTGTAAACCCTGTTCCACTAAAACCTACTAGTGTGAGATACTCATGAACCATCCTATTTAGGAACCAATCATTCTCTACTCAGAGATCCAATAGCTAATACAAGACAACCTCAACCTAAATTGTTGCACTTCTTATTATTTAAGAAGTATGTTCTTCAAAGGTTATTCTTTTGAAGAAAATAAGGAATCATCAGCAACCCTACTTATAAGGACCTATAAACCCTAGCCAGCTATCACTAGCAAGATAAACCAACCTTGACAACAACCATGTATAATGAATTTCTTAGGATACCTAGGCTTATCTTAACCTTACAAGCCCTAGGTGTTGATGAATCCAACTTTGTTGGGACCCATCTAATATTTACTCTAGCAACTACCTGAAACCATAGTCAACCATGGAAACCCAACCTAATTATCATACTTGTTCTTTATCAAAGAACATGTTCTTCAAAAGTTATTCTTTTGAAGTATATGATAATTAATCATTAACCATGCCATATAGTGCTAAAACCAACCACTATTCATTACATGTTAAGATTATACCAAATGTTATTGTTATAGGCTATTATTATTGTTATTATTATTACAGCACCTGTTTATGATAACAAGCAACCAATTCTTAATAAGAACCTTGTTTGTGAATCTTCGAATCACTCTAAAAGTGTAACACACCCTAAAACAAATCATTTCAACTCACTAATCCTAAATCATCGGGGTTAGATCACGCTTAGAGCGATTGCATCTCATACTTATGCATTATTGCATCCTTACCAATCTTTTAAACATCGTCCTTACCGGACGATGATGCTATTTCAGAATTTGGAGTTATTGCGTATCGAAGACCTTGCCTGCATAATCTTGCAGTCAAGAAAGGCAAGTTCATCACTTGCTCATGTCATTTGTGTATTTCTATCAAATTACTTGCAAAGTACTATGATTATCACTATTGCATAAAAACCAAAACCACTACTTTCATAATTATGAATATGACTATGTGGTGGGCAATGGAACCATGGATTGTGTTGATATGGTGGAGGTTCCATTGCAAGGGTTTATATCCATCTAGGATTAAACAACAAATGTCGCCAGTGATTCTTGTGCCGTAATACCCGTGTTAACCATAAGATCTGGAGTGGGACGGAATAGTCAATTGTATTTCCACCTCTTGTACATCAACGGATGCGCTTTACCGTAGACCCTTGATCCAAGAGAGGACAAGTGGTACCCTTGATCCAAGAGAGGACAAGTGGTAGGGTGGGGGTCCCGATAAAGTCCCCACGGTAATTGCGGTCTATGATGGGTTGCAATGGCTGCCGAAGGAGTTCATGGTAGAGACCTGAACTGTTGTCGTGGTCGGGGTCCGTCCCTAAGGGGTGTAAGTGGACCGACGAGGACCCAGGGTCGGAGTTTGCAACAACGGGTGGGTGTATGAGGCAGCGGAGGAATATGATTGGCTATGACCTTATACCGGGCCTCACACCAAAGGAAGTGTGGACGAGCCCGCGGCTCGGTTGGCACCAAGGTTAAGATCTGGGTAAAGCAACACACCTCTGCAGAGTGTAAAGAACCGTGACCTGTCACTCCCTGTTCCGGGATATGGAACTGCGAACGCGGCCGGAAAGGAGCTCCATGAAGTTCTAGTAAACCGGTGAAGGCTGACGGACATAGTTCTTCTGAATAAAAGCAACCTTTTGAAGAAATGGTTATGAAAACTTGCATTGGTATTAGACTTTCTGGTCTAATGCCGTAGCTAGTGCATTAAACACATCTTTCCTATAATGAACTTGTTGAGTACGCTTGTACTCATCCCACTCTTAAATCCCCTGCTTAGGTATGGAGGCATCGAAGGAGGATCTACAGTGCAACTCGAAGGCCGAGGAGTCAACAACTTCTTCAAGAGACAGGAACATGTAAGATGGTCAGATACTACATCCAACAAGGAGAAAACCTAGTTTAGCCATAGAAGGGAACTAGCTTCCTAAACCTAGCTCCTATTTAGCTAGAATCTATTCTTAGCCTCTATAGCTAGTTAAATACTCTATAAATAGAGTTCGTGATAGGACTAGACTACGAGTCGTTCTTCTGTTGTTTATTTGCAGATTTACCTCATTGTAAAGTAGGAGGCTGTGCTGATCTTTTGTATAGAGTCTGTGTTGTAATTCTATAGACATGCCTTGGACCCGCATATGTTTCTGTTGTACCACTCTAAGCGATATAATACTAGTGGAACGCTGTTTCATTGGTGTTATATCAGACTTGCATACTACACCATGCAGTGGTATGCCGGGTCACCACAGTACCCCGGTGATCTCTTCGTGGAATATTGTGAAGGGGCCCGGGCTTCTCCTTCGTGGAGCTTGTGAAGTGGTTGTGGAGCTTGCTATCTCCGGAGCGGAGGAAAAGCTAACCATAAGGAACGGGCCATTATCCTTTGTAGGTGTGGTTCGGAGAATAGGGTGAGCCTTCGTGGCGCGGGGAATCCTTCGTGAGACCTCCACTCCTCCAAACGTGACGTACCTTCTTGCCAAGGAAGGGAACACGGGAATACATCATCGTCTCCGCGTGCCTCGGTTATTTCTATACCCGAGCACTCTTTCCTTGTGATAGCCATCGTGCTTGAAGTACATATATTTTGCTATCACTTGTGCTACATATATCTTGTGCATATCTTGCTTATCTCTAGTTGCTATTGTTACACTTAGCATATTTAGGGTTTGTGCTTGTAAACTAAACATTAGTTTAATTCCGCATTCTTACAAGACAAATCCGTAATAGTTTTTAATTGCCTATTCACCCCCTTAGGCGACATCTCGATCTTTCATAGAGTACTTTGATCCAAGCTCACAATGCTTTACATTCTTGATCAAGATTGTGTTGGCTTCATGTCACCTCAAAAATTATTTTTTTATCACTTACCTACTCGAGGATGAGCATGAGTTAAACTTGGGGATGCTTGATACGTCGCAAATGTATCTATAATTTTTTGATGCTCCATGCTTGTTTTACACCAATTGCTATATGTTTTGTTTACACTTCATGGCACTTTTATGCATTTTTCGGAACTAACCTATTGACAAGATGCCACAGTGCCAGTGCCTGTTTTATGTTGTTTGTATTTCAGAAAATTTGTACATGAAATATTCTCGGAATTTGACAAAACAAAAGCCAAAGTTCCTATTTTTCCCGGAGCAAAGATAGAGTCCAGAAGATAGGCGAAGGGGGGCAAAGGGTGGCCAGATCATGCCTAGGTGTGGCCTGGCCCTGGCCCGCGCCTAGGGGTGGTCTGGAGCCACCAGGCCTCCACCAACATCGCCCTTCCACCTATATAAAGCTCCCGACGAAAAAACCCTAAATGGATGAGCCTCCATCCATGAAAAGTTATGTAGCTCCGCCGCCATCGCAGACAAGATCCGAGGGACATAAGTCTCTATTCGGGCACCCTGCCGGGACGGAGAATTGCCCCCGGAGCCATCTCCATCGACTCCACCTCGATCTATATCGCCATTGCTAACTCCCATGATGAGGAGGGAGTAGTTATCCCCCGGGGCTGAGGGCTCTACCGGTAGCTTTGTGGTTTATCTCTCTCTCCCATGGTGTGATCTTTATGTGATCATGTGCTTTGTAATCTAGATGTCGTTATGCTATTCAAGTGGACTTTACTTATGTGATCTCCGAAGACTCATTGTCCCACGCGTGTAAAGGTGACAGTGTGTGCACCGTGTGGGTCTCTTAGGCTATATTTCACAAAATACTTGTTCACTGAATTATGATTTGATTTAGATGTCTCTATGAAATTGTGGTGTGTTCGTATCTCCTATGAATGCTCAAAGTGACAGCATGGGGTGTTCATTAGTACTTGGGAATACATCTTTAAGGTTTGCTTTTGCAGCCCTACGCGGTGAATTAGTGTTCGTTATCCAACCGGAGAGTAGTTCAAAGTAGCATAGTGAAGTGCTTATATTTATATTCCTTTATGAAATCATTGTTGAGAGTGACCACTAGTGAAAGTATGATCCCTAGGCCTTATTTCCAAGCATCGAATCACCGTTTATTTACTATTTTACTGCATGTTTACTTGCTGCCATATTTATTTCAGATTGTTATTACCACTCATATTCATCCATATCACTTGCATTTTACTATCTCTTCGCCGAACTAGTGCACCTATACAGCTGATAAGTGTATTGGGTGTGTAGGGGACACAAGAGACTTCTTGTATCGTAATTGGAGGGTTGCTTGAGAGGGATATCTTTGACCTCTACCTTCCTGAGTTCGATAAACCTTGGGTGATCCACTTAAGGGAAACTTGTTGTTGTTCTACAAACCTCTGCACTTGGAGGTCCAACACTGTCTACAAGAATAGAAGCGTGTGTAGACATCACTGATCTGTGTTCTTGTAGTTATCAAGCTATTTTTCTGGCGCCGTTGCCAGAGAGCTCAGCGCTTTTGGTCTTTGTCTTTAGTTATTAATCTATCATTGTGGTACTAAAGTTTTTTACTAGCTTCAAGTTATTAATGTTCGTTTATATCTTATTTCTTTTACTTATTTGAAAATAACAAACAATTATAAAACCAAAAACTATAAAAATATTTGCTACCAATCATGTCTTCCGAGATTGCTTTTGAACAGATGAAACTCGCAATGGAGGAGGTGATACCTTTAACTATGGGATACTTCACAATGAGGAGAAAGGTATTAAAAGAATGGGTGAGTTGGTTGAAATACTATTCATATATATTATGTACCTCGTACAATTTTAGTTGTGAACTATGCGGATCCAAAGATCATATTAACTATCAATGCAAGAACATCGATGATACCATATTAGCCTATAATGGAGATGGTAAATTCTTTGCTCATGGGGTTGTTCATGAATGAGTAATTTACACCAGTTGTTTTGAGCTTCTATATCGCATGAGTAAATTAAATATACAATATGATGTAATTGATAAGATTAATCTAATGACATATAAGTTATATTATCACTATGGTGATAACTTCAGTGATGATGCATTAGTGCTTATTTCTCCTAAGCGGATCTCGACACCCGTGGAAGAGACTTACCTTTTGCAGTACTTATGGAAAGAACCCCAAGATGAAGAATATGTTCACCACAACGAACATACTACTGCCGATGTTATGGACTTGTTAAACTTGTATGATCTGTTAGATGGTTGTGCAAAATCATTTTGTAAGTCATATCATAAGACTTGTGATAAATGTATGGTAGTTGGGCACTTTAGTTTCCAATGTTCCATTATTCTTGAACAGTCCCTTGTATCTAACACTAGAGATGAAGTCATAAAATATTTGGTTTATAAAGGTGTCCATGATCTACTCTCAAAAGAACACATCCTAAGAAAGAGTAGTGATAGTATGCTTCATATGAAACTTATTGAATTCTTACGAATGTTAAAAACTTATTGTCAAGAACATCTTAGTGATAATGCACTTGTGATAAAGAGTAAGGAACAATGCAAACTTGCAGTTCCCGAAAATAATCATTTGCAGGATTCACAAGATAAAGAGGAGGAACACCAAGAAGGTGAGGTTGACAACAAGTTGCACACTAAATAATCTATTATTGTTGATGATGCATCTCTCATTAGTGATGATTCTTGTAATGCTAAAACTGAACATAATTTATATGCGGAGGGCTTGTGCCTAAATACTCATGAGGAGAGCATTACTAATGATGATCTGGAGATAGAACCTTGCTATTAATCTTTTGATGCTAATATGCAGGAACCAATTTCGGTGCGAAAGAAGAATACTATGAAGTGTTCCCCTACAATGGTAACCAAGGTAAAAGTTTGAATATTATGTTCCAACCAATAACCTTCCCATTGCAGTTGCATAAACAAGTTTGAACACCCATCGCTTAGCTCCCCGGCAACGGCGCTAGAAAATAGCTTGATAGCCTGCAAGAACACAGTGTCATTCGTGCATATTTTCGTGGAAGTATTATTTTTGGTTTGTATATCGGGTCCCAACAAGGAGCGTAGGAGGATGTTTATCTACGGTGTTTTTGTTGCACCCAAGGTGTCACAAGTCTTAGGGGAATTGACTACAAGAATTGAAATGGAAAATGGTGAATGTAAATGATAGGATTTGCGAGTATTGATAACGCAATAAAGTAAAGTGCATAAAAGTAAACAACTAATAAGAAGTAAACGATTTTTTGTAAATGAAAAGGAAGGAGTGAGGTGATTCAGTTCATGGTGATAGTGAATGTGCCTGGTGGAATAAATGTGATGAGTGAATATGATTCTTCCTATTTATATCTGAGAAGGCAAGCAACCCATAAGAGAGAAAGACTCCTCTTGGTAGATTCCATCTTCCTCCAATAATCCTTCTACATGTTACCAAAGCCATGGTCAGCGCATCTATTAAGGTGGTTAAACCGGAGTAAAGCTTTAAGCTCAGTGGTTCCGTGTAATTCATCGAGTATTGCTAGAACCTCTTTAATATTGGCCGTGTGACTCGGGGGTCACCGATTCACTAGCACGCAAGTTCATGTTTATGAGTTCTTGAGATCATGCTATATGGGCCCTTAAATTATATAACAACATTAGGTGCACATAAACATTCATACTCATATATAATCATCTTAATCATAAATTCACAAATAGATGGAGTAAAGTTGGCACATCACATCTCACCAATCCCCTACATCTCCCACGCCAATGGGATCTACTAACACACGAGAGGAGAATAACATAATGATATCGTAGCAAAGTAAACGGAGTTCATCTCGATATTACCATAGAAAAACACAATAGTTGAAGATCAAATCAAATAAAAGTGGAATATAGTTTTCAATCCCTAATCCTACAAGTATGAATCTCTCTCAGTAAAAGTGGGGTGTGATGGACGAGGCGGTGATCTTGATGAGATTGATCTTCGGTGGAGTCGAGGATGGTCTTCTCCTTCTTTAGATATGATCTCTTCTGTTCTGGGGCAAATGGTGGCTGTTGTGTTGTGTTTTTCGTCTCGTTGCCCTCACGAAAAGTGTGTGATGGATGAGGCGGAGCCACTCAGTACGGGCGGACGGTACGGTCACCCCCACCTGTATGAGTGCCCACTAAAGTTCCTAGATCGTTAGGATGAATTTGGCCTCAAAAGGAAATGTCTTTATTTCGTTGCAATCAGCTCATAAATGTCCCCAGATCCTCAAGAAATGACAGTTTCCTAAAATACATAATTAAAAGCAAGGTTTCGCCTAGATTGCAATATTAACATTCGTTGAAAGAGAAAATCCAATGAAAACGGAATGAAACCAAGAGATAAGTGGTAGTAAAAAGGATCGAAATTTGGAGCACAGTCATCTAGAATTCTTATAGCGAGATCTACTTGGTTGCTCATGAATGTGCCTCCGGCTGCAGTATCAAGCATATACTTTGACATTGGGTTAAGGGAATTATAAAATAAGTGGAGAATTAACCAGTCCTCCATGCCATGGCTTGGATAGCTCATGACGGCTTCCTTCATCCTTTCTCAAACAAGTGCTACTGGCTCACGGTCTTCTTGTCTAAAACATGTAATATTATATTGTAGTTGCATAGTCTTAGATGGAGGGGAAAACTTAGTCATGAAAATGTTAGTACATTTCTCCCATGAAGTGAAAGTGCACTTAGGCAAAGCTAGCAACCAATAGTATGCTTTTCTTCTCAATGAAAAAGGAAACAAGTGAAGCTTTACCGCATCGGGGTCAACATCTTTAATGCGCATCATGTAGCTCACTCCGGGCATCAAACCCAAATCCCGAATCCTGAACCGAAAATTCCCGATCCCGAACCCGTATATCCCGAACCCGAAAAACCCGAGCATCTATTCGGGAAGGTGTTTCTAATTCCCGAATTTATTTCAGGAATTTCGGTCCTGTAGTCTTGACACCAGAATATCCCGAAGAGCCTGATGTATACGCACGCTTCTTTTCCTGTAGACAGTGTTGGGCCTCCAAGAGCAGAGGTTTGTAGAACAGTAGCAAGTTTTCCCTTAAGTGGATCACCCAAGGTTTATCGAACTCAGGGAGGAAGAGGTCAAAGATATCCCTCTCATGCAACCCTGCAACCACAAAGCAAGAAGTCTCTTGTGTCCCCAACACACCTAATAGGTGCACTAGTTCGGCGAAGAGATAGTGAAATACAGGTGGTATGAATAAATATGAGCAGTAGTAACGGCACCAGAAAATACTTGATGCTACAACTGGCATGTGGTTGATGGTGGTAATATTGCAGGCAGTAGAGATGCAGTAGAACAGTAAACAAGCAGCGATAGCAGTATTTGGAAACAAGGCCTAGGGATTATACTTTCACTAGTGGACACTCTCAACATTTATCACATAACAGAATAAATAAATGCTATACTCTACACTCTCTTGTTGGATGATGAACACCACTAATTGTGTAGGATTACACGAACCCTCAATGTCGGAGTTAACAAGCTCCACAATATTCGATATTCATGTTTAAATAACCTTAGAGTGCACGATATATCAACACAACTACACCAAGTACTAACATAGCATGCACACTGTCACCATCACACTATGAAGGAGGCATAGATCACATCAATACTATCATAGCAATAATTAACTTCATAATCTACAAGAGATTACAATCATAACCTACGCCAAGTACTACACGATGCACACCCTGTCACCATTACACCGTGCAGGAGGAATAGACTACTTTAATAACATCACTAGAGTAACACATAGATGAATAGTGATACAAAACTCATATGAATCTCAATCATGTAAGGCAGCTCATGAGATCATTGTATTGAAGTACATAGGAGAGAGATTAACCACATAGCTACCGGTACAGCCCTTAGCCTCGATGGAGAACTACTCCCTCCTCATGGGAGACAACAGCGTTGATGAAAATGGCGGCGGTGTCGATGGAGAAGCCTTCCGGGGGCACTTCCCCGTCCCGGCGGCGTGCCGGAACAAAGAGTCCTGTCCCCCAGATCTTGGCTTCGCGATGGCGGCGGCTCTGGAAGGTTTCTCGTCCTGTGGCTTTTTTCGTATCGAAGTTTTAGGTCAGGGACCTTTATATAGGCGAAGAGGCGGAGTCGGAGGGCTGACGAGGCGGCGACACAACAGGGGGGCGCGCCCCCCCCCCTCTGGCCGCGCCGGCCTACTGTTTGGTGGGCCTGTGGCCCCCCCTCTGGCGGCTCTCGGGTGTTCTGGAAGCTTCGTGGGATTTTAAGATTCTGGGCGTTGATTTCGTCCAATTCCGAGAATATTTCCTTACTAGGATTTCTGAAACCAAAAATAGCAGAAAACAGGAACTGGCACTTCGGCATCTCGTCAATAGGTTAGTTCCAGAAAACGCATAAAATCATCATAAAGTGTGGAAAAAACATGTAGGTATTGTCATGAAACAAGCATGGAACATAAGAAATTATCGATACGTCGGAGACGTATCAGCAGCCTCAAGCTTAGTTCCTACTCGTCCCCGAGTAGGTAAACGATAACAAAGATAATTTCTGAAGTGACATGCTACCAACATGATCTTAATCATACTATTGTAAAGCATATGAGATGAATGCAGCGATTCAAAGCAATGGTAAAGACAATGATTAAACAACTGAATCATATAGCAAAGACTTTTCATGAATAGTACTTTCAAGACAAGCATCAATAAGTCTTGCATAAGAGTTAACTCATAAAGCAATAAATTCAAAGTAAAGGCATTGAAGCAACACAAAGGAAGATTAAGTTTCAGCGGTTGCTTTCAACTTATAACATGTATATCTCATGGATATTGTCAACATAAAGTAATATAACAAGTGCAATAAGCAAGTATGTAAGAATCAATGCACAGTTAACACAAGTGTTTGCTTCTAAGATAGAGAGAAATGGGTAAACTGACTCAACATAAAAGTAGAAGAAAGGCCCTTCGCAGAGGGAAGCATGGATTGTTATATTTGTGCTAGAGCTTTTATTTTGAAAACATAAAAAGAGCATAAAAGTAAAATTTTGAGAGGTGTTTGTTGTTGTCAACGAATGGTAATGGGCACTCTAACCCCCTTGCCAGACAAACCTTCAAAGAGCGGCTCCCATGAAACATTTTTTTATTTTTGGGTGGCACTCCTTCCAACCTTTACTTTCACAAACCATGGCTAACTGAATCCTCGGGTGCCTGCCAACAATCTCATACCATGAAGGAGTGCCTTTTTATTTTAGTTTTATTTAGATGACACTCCTCCCCACCTTTGCTTTCTCAAGCCATGGCTAACCGAATCCTCGGGTGCCGTCCAACAATCACATACCATGGAGGAGTGTCTATTATTTTGTAAAATTATGAAGGTTAATTAATTTGGGACTGGGAATCCCATTGCCAGCTCTTTTTGCAAAATTATTGGATAAGCGGATGAAGCCACTAGTCCATTGGTGAAAGTTGCCCAACAAGATTGAAAGATAAACACCACATACTTCCTCATGAGCTATAAAACATTGACACAAATAAGAGGTAATAACTTTTGAATTGTTTAAAGATAGCACTCAAGCAATTTACTTTGGAATGGCAGAGAAATACCATGTAGTAGGTAGGTATGGTGGACACAAATGGCATAGTTTTTGGCTCAAGGATTTGGATGCATGAGAAGTAATCCCTCTCAATACAAGGCTTAGGCTAGCAAGGTTGTTTGAAGCAAACACAAGTATGAACTAGTACAGCAAAACTCACATAAGAATATATTGCAAGCATTATAAGACTATACATTGTCTTCCTTGTTGTTCAAACACCTTACTAGAAAATATCTAGACTCTAGAGAGACCAATCATGCAAACCAAATTTTAGCAAGCTCTATGTATTTCTTCATTAATAGGTGCAAAGTATATGATGCAAGAGCTTAAACATGAGCACAACAATTGCAAAGTATCAAGTTATTCAAGACATCATATCAATTACTTCATGTAGCATTTCCCGTTTCCAACCATATAATAATTAACGAAGCAGTTTCAACCTTCGCCATGAACATTAAAAGCTAAGAACACATGTGTTCATATGAACCAGCGGAGCGTGTCTCTCTCCCACACAAGCATTTATTCAGAGAACGAAAATAACAAAAATGAAAATAAAAGCACAAAGACGCTCCAAGTAAAGTACATAAGATGTGACCGAATAAAAATATAGTTTCAAGAGAAGGAACCTGATAATTTGTCGATGAAGAAGGGGATGCCTTGGGCATCCCCAAGCTTAAATGCTTGAGTCTTCTTGAAATATGCAGGGATGAACCACCGGGGCATCCCCAATCTTAGAGCTTTCACCCTTCTTGATCATATTGTATCATCCTCCTCTCTTGACCCTTGAAAACTTCCTCCACACCAAACTCAAAACAACTCATTAGAGGGTTAGTGCATAATCAAAATTCACATGTTCAGAGGTGACACAATCATTCTTAACACTTCTGGACATTGCTCAAAGCTTCTGAAAGTTAATGGAACAAAGAAATCCATTCAACATAGCAAAAGAAGCAATGCGAAATAAAAGGCAGAATCTGTCAAAACAGAACAGTCCGTAAATACGAATTTTATTGAGGCACCATACTTGCTCAAATAAAAATTCTCAAATTGAATGAAAGTTGCGTATATATCTGAGGATCACTCACATAAATTGGCAGATTTTTCTGAGTTACCTACAGAGAACCCTGTCCAAATTCGTGACAGACAGAAATCTGTTTCTGCGCAGTAATCCAAATCTAGTATCAACCTTTCTATCAAAGACTTCACTTGGCACAACAATGCAATAAAATAAGATAAGGAGAGGTTGCTACAGTAGTAACAACTTCCAAGACTCAAATATAAAACAAATTACTGTAGCAAAATAAACACATGGGTTATCTCCCAAGAAGTGCTTTCTTTATAGCCATTAAGATGGGCTCAGCAATTTTAATGATGCACTCGCAAGAAATAGTATTTGAAGCAAAAGAGAGCATCAAGAGGCAAATTCAAAAAACATTTAAGCCTAACATGCTTCCTACGAAAAGGAATCTTGTAAATAAACAAGTTCATGAAGAGCAAAGTAACAAGCATAGGAAGATAGAACAAGTGCAGCTTCAAGATTTTCAGCAAAAAGAGAGGTGTTTTAGTAACATGAAAATTTCTACAACCATATTTTCCTCTCTCATAATAATATCCAGTAGCATCATGAGCAAATTCAACAATATAACTATCACATAAAGCATTCTTATCATGAGTCTCATGCATAAAATTACTACTCTCCACATAAGCATAATCAATTTTATTAGTTGTAGTGGGAGCAAATTCAACAAAGTAGCTATCATTATTATTCTCATCATCAAATATAGGAGGCATATTGTAATCATAATCAAATTTATCCTCCATAACAGGCGGTACCAAAAGACTACTATCATTATAATCATCATAAATAGGAGGTAAAGTATCATCGAAGTAAATTTTCTCCTCAATGCTTGGGGGACTAAAAATATCATGCTCACCAAAGCCAGCTTCCCCAAGCTTAGAATTTTCCATATCATTAGCAACAATGGTGTTCAAAGTGTTCATACTAATATGTTCCATGGGTTTTTTAATTTTCGCATCAAACCATCCATGTCTTAACTCAGGAAATAATTTTAAAAGCTCACTCTGTTGCTTTCCATTATGCCAAACTAGTGATAAACAAGAAACAAAAAGATGCAATTGCAGGATCTAAAGGAAATAGCTTCGAGTACTTACAACAGCGCCGGAAAATAGCTTAGTAGCTGGGATCCGGAGTGTGAGTACCTTTTACCTTTCCTCCCCGGTAACGGCGCCAGAAAAGTGCTTGATGTCTACGCACGCTTCTTTTCCTGTAGACAGTGTTGGGCCTCCAAGAGCAGAGGTTTGTAGAACAGCAGCAAGTTTTCCCTTAAATGGATCACCCAAGGTTTATCAAACTCAGAGAGGAAGAGGTCAAAGATATCCCTCTCATGCAACCCTGCAACCACAAAGCAAAAAGTCTCTTGTGTCCCCAACACACCTAATAGGTGCACTAGTTCGGCGAAGAGATAGTGAAATACAGGTGGTATGAATAAATATGAGCAGTAGTAACGGCACCAGAAAATACTTGATGCTACAACTGGCGTGTGGTTGATGGTGGTAATATTGCAGGCAGTAGAGATGCAGTAGAACAGTAAACAAGCGACGATAGCGATGTTGGAAACAAGGCCTAGGGATTATACTTTCACTAGTGGACACTCTCAACATTGATCACATAACAAAATAAATATATGCTATACTCTACACTCTCTTGTTGGATGATGAACACCACTAATTGTGTAGGATTACACGAACCCTCAATGCCGGAGTTAACAAGCTCCACAATATTCGATATTCATGTTTAAATAACCTTAGAGTGCACGATAGATCAACACAACTACACCAAGTACTAACATAGCATGCACACTGTCACCATCACACTATGAAGGAGGCATAGATCACATCAATACTATCATAGCAATAATTAACTTCATAATCTACAAGAGATTACAATCATAACCTACGCCAAGTACTACACGATGCACACACTGTCACTATTACACCGTGCAGGAGGAATAGACTACTTTAATAACATCACTAGAGTAACACATAGATGAATAGTGATACAAAACTCATATGAATCTCAATCATGTAAGGCAGCTCATGAGATCATTGTATTGAAGTACATAGGAGAGAGAGATTAACCACATAGCTACCGGTACAACCCTTAGCCTCGATGGAGAACTACTCCCTCCTCATGGGAGACAGCAGCGTTGATGAAGATGGCGGTGGTGTCGATGGAGAAGCCTTCCGGGGGCACTTCCCCGTCCCGGCGGCGTGCCGGAACAGAGAGTCCTGTCCCCCAGATCTTGGCTTCGCGATGGCGGCGGCTCTGGAAGGTTTCTCGTCCCGTGGCTTTTTTCGTATCGAAGTTTTAGGTCAGGGACCTTTATATAGGCGAAGAGGCGGAGTCGGAGGCTGACGAGGCGGCGACACAACAGGGGGGCGCGGCCCCCCCCTCTGGCCGCGCCGGCCTACTGTTTGGTGGGCCTGTGGCCCCCCTCTGGCGGCTCTCGGGTGTTCTGGAAGCTTCGTGGGATTTTAAGATTCTGGGCGTTGATTTCGTCCAATTCCGAGAATATTTCCTTACTAGGATTTCTGAAACCAAAAACAGCAGAAAAGAGGAACTGGCACTTCGGCATCTCGTCAATAGGTTAGTTCCGGAAAACGCATAAAATCATCATAAAGTGTGAACAAAACATGTAGGTATTGTCATAAAACAAGCATGGAACATAAGAAATTATCGATACGTCAGAGACGTATCAGAGCCCACCAAAAAATATAATTTACAAAGCCAATATGTTGTACGCCCGTGAGCCCAACGCAAGTGGAGTAACCCTAGACTACATCAGCACCACTACAACGGGAGGCAGGAGCGCACTACCTCACGTCCAGCCTTCCAAGAACCAGTCGCGACTACCTCTCGCCCCCAGACTTTCCCAATCCCCATATCGTGATTCTCCTCCATGAACCAGCAGCCATTACTTAAACGTCCTCACCCACAGTGAGATGGATCGAGCGATAGGACTGCGGCCGGTTGGTGTGGTACCTGGGGCCGCCGCGACCTGGACGAGGAATGGGAGTGCCTCACATGCTCCCTCACCATCGTCCTCTCCTCATCGACACCTCCCCATCATCATGGATGCTCGACGGGATACCTCCTCCCTCCATCCCCTTGCCTCGTTGTGGAGACCGGTGAGTTGCACCTCCGACGACCGGTGTGTTGATTTAAGCTGCCCAAACATTGCTTTTTATGTAATTTCGGGCTATTCATGAATTCCTGAACCCAAATTATCGGGTACCCGAATTGTTGGGATTCATATATGAAGATGAATTTTCGGGTGTCATTTTCTAGAACCCGAATTTTTTCCCCGAATTTCCCGTCCCGAAATTTTGGGATTTCCTGAACACCAGAAGTGACATGTCACATGTCTCAGTAGATGTATTCAAATGCATACCTGAGTCCTCAGCGGCTAAGCCTCCAAATTGATTATGTTGAACCAAACTTAAAAGGTTTGGCTTAATTTCATAGTTCCCCGTCGTGACGGCAGGTTGAGTAATGGGTGCAAATAAAATCATCATTGGGAATAGCATATTGATCGGTCCAAAAGGCACATTTGCACCTAATCAACTGAAGCAGATGCAGGATCCCTCGTCAATTGTTTGGATTGGAATTAGGCTTCTCTACTCTAGTCGGTTGTGTGCTATTCCCTCATCATTTGGCTTTGTGAACTCATGCGGTTCCGACGTGCCCAGAGGCCAGAGGCGAATCCGTTCCATGGTTCATATGTTTTTGGTATTTTTGATTAATACAAACAAAAGAACAAGTAACTAATTTTTTAGGGGGGTTTCAAATAGATAACAGAAAGTAAACTAATGAAAATAAATAAAACTAAAACAAAAAACTAACTAACAAAGTCTCTACTAACCTTACCAGAATAGCAAAATTGCTTCCCGTCAACAGCTCCAGAAAAAGCGTCGATACCTTCGATCCGGATTATGAATTGTAGTATTGTAAGCTTTTTCCCTAGAAAACGAACCTTCGAAAACAATGCTAAATGGTTATGAAGGAAACGTATACATGACTTGTATTCAATGGATGGAAGATAGGGCACGGGCAAGGATTCTCCTATAGATATGCATACATATAGAAATGAAGTACAATATTGTGTAGCAAAGAAAATAGTGATAAGAGATTTGTGAGCAGAACATCCGTAAATACAATTGCCCATAAAATAGGAGGTGACAATAGTATCTTGATCCAACCATTGTCCCCACAACCGCAAGTAACAACAGTTATTAAGTAAAACATACCAAAGCATTAAAATAGATGATGTTTCCATTTATCCCAAGTGAATCACTAAACGTGTCCCGTTACTTTCCCCTTTCTATCACTGAGGTTTCGAGATAGCACGCCGTTCTTCACTAATCCACCCTCTTCCCTTGATCGATCTCGAGAGGCTTGGGTACCTACAAATCTTTGGATCGAGACAAAGAGACAAGGATACAAGATTGTAAAGCTCCTATAAAATTTCTACACAAAACTCATATGATTAGATGCACACAAACTCTGTGAGGATTCACCCCAATACGCAGCCCGTGAAGACTACTCACGCACGATAACAAGATCAAAGGTAGAAACCATTGTGGTAAATACTTGGATTGAAATCACAATATTCTTACAATGGTCGGCAATTCTCAAGGAGATCTCTATTATAAGATGATGGTTATGACTATGGAGGGGATTGGAGAGGAAATTGATGAACTATGGTGGTGCATCTCCTCCGGTGAGTTGCACATGGATCTGGTGGGCGAATGGCTCTCTCCCTGGACTGGCTCCCTTCATGAAAGTTATAGGGTTTGACCTCAGGAGTTCTTCGGCACATAGTACGGGCAGACGATACGGGCGGGGCTTGCCTGTACCAGTGTCCGCTATTGCTTATGGAACTGATTTTGACCTCCTGGTTGACTTTGCTACACTTGTGATAAGATTTTCTTTAGTAATTGCAGGTTCATTTGCCATAAAAACGTGATTTTCCGCAGATCATACAAAAAGAGAAGTGATTGCACATCTTTGCAATAATTATTAATTAGTGGCACATTTAGAGAGATGTTTAGTCAATTTCTTGACTTAACAAAGGGTTTAAACATGAGGAAAAATGACTTATTTCACAACCATCAACTTCCCCATAAGGAACTTGGCATTTAAACCAAAATAACGAGAAGGTAATTTCACTTACAAGTTGTCCCCAACTCCCCAACTCCATCGTGTGGTTGTGAAGCACAATGTTTCGTATTAGTAAAACTGAAATAACTTGTAAATAAATAAAGTAAAAGAATCTATGATTATGCAAGTAAGGTAAAAACAATTCTAGGAAGGTGTTTTTGGGTTTTTGTTTGTGTTTACTAATAGTAAAAGTATTTTTGTATTTTTGGATGATTATTGTTCTGAAAGGGCATTTCTCCCATAATCTAGTTTTGTGTGTTTGTTGACAACCAAAAGATAAGTAACCGTTGTGTTTTCTAGGTTATATGTTTGAAAAAATTGTCACGGTTATCGACCCCTCAAATGTGAAAATAATATGGGAGCCCGTAGTGTTGTGGCGAAGTTTCTACTGGTGCTCCAAGTTTTAGTATACGGGTTGGCATTGAATGGTGGATGAGAGAAACCACAATACATATAGTTGTTGTAGTTTCCTGGCCGGAGACTCCGAACTCAGGCCGGAGACTCCAGTAAAGTTTCCGGAGAAGTCCCCGGTCCCTGCTCCCTCACGTTCTGGTTGGGGTGCGGAGACTTTGGGATGGACCGGAGATTCCGGGGCAGAGATTCCGGTGTCGAAGCACACAGGACCGGAGACTCCGGTCTAAGTGATTTGCACACCGGAGACTCTGGTGTCTGACACCGGAGCTTTGGTCTAAGTGAAGCTGCAATGGCTACATTTATTGTGGGAGTATAAATAGCACCCTTGAAAGAACATGGAGCCCCCATTTGTGGTTTTGGTAATTTATGACAATCCCTATGGACTAACGGTTGCATTGAGAATCTATCTTAGGTCGTGTCCTTAGCCATGTGTTGGTCTCAAGGTTGCGAGATGGAGAAGATGGAGTACAATGATGAAGACGGTGTCGAAGAGAGATGAAGACGGCGTTGAATATGGAGAAGATGGTGGCATGTACAAGGTTGTAGAATATGAAGACGGAGTTTGCCGACTCGAGAGGAACTCACAAGGTCAAGGTTTGTGCTCGATAGGATAGTGGGTCGCATCATCGGAGAGAGCTCAAACCTTGCATGCATAGCATCGTGTTTCTCGGTTGTTCTTGGTTATTATCCTTTAGATGTTTGAGAGCTTGTGTTCATTCTCATGAAAAGCTCTAGCTCATCGGAAACGGATTCCGGATGTATCGCATGTTGCATGTGCGAGGGTGATGATTTTCCCGATATACCATATTGAGAGGTTACACCTCTATGACCATGAGAAAATCATCACTCACTCTTTTACATATTTTCACCTTCTGTAGTGATAGCTCTCATCGTCCTCTTTCCGGCAAAATTGGTTTCATGTCATTCCGAGTTTCCTAGCTCAAGATATCGCATTTTCCGTATCGTCATATTTGAAAAAGAAAAAGGAAATTGCTTTTGGGCCGGGCGATACTACCTCTGGCGGTACCGGCCCAAGTACCGCATCAGCCTTCCAGGCTTACTGGACTCGAAGCGGTACTAGGCCGGTACCGGCCCGGTAGTACCGTAACCCATTTACGGTACTAGGCCGCGGTACCGGGCCGGTACTACCGGCCGGCCCATTTTCTCTTTGTGCCACGCAGTTTTTCAGATCCAGATCTGCTTTATTGGCACAAGTGGTAGCGGAGCGGTACTACCGGTTTGGGGCATCTTTTTGTCTGTTATCTGCTCAGTTTGTGCGCGAGCGGTAGTACCGCTTTGACAAGCGGTAGTACCGCTCGGGCGCGAATCTGACCGTTTTTCTGCCCCAACAGCTATATTTCTGGACCCCTATTTATACCTCTCTTCCACCTCCGACCCGACCACTTCTTCTCCTTCATTCTCTCTTCTGCATTGTTGACCTTGAAGAGTTTCTTCCTCCTCTTGACCCCCCCCCGCTATTTCTTGCATTTTTTTGGGGAAAGGAGAGAGATCTAGATCTAGAGCTTCACCAATTGAATCCCTCTCCAAGTGAGGGGATCTTGCTAGATCTAGATCTTGGAGTAATTTGGTGTTCCTCCTCTATTTTGTTCTTCCTCCTTTATTCCCCCAATAGCTTTTGTAGCTTTGTTAGAATTTGGGAGAGAAGAACTTGGGCATCTTAGTGGTGTTCTTAGCCATTGCATTAGGTGCATCGGTTTGGGTTCTCTCCGGGGTTTCGGTCTCGTAGAGGGCGTGTTTGACCTTAGTGGTGTTCTTGCCTTTGTGTCCTTGTTGCCTTTGTGGTGTTGTAGCCTTTGTAGCCTTGTAGCGTTAGTGGCCTTGTCGTCTTTGTGGCGTGGTAGCCTTTGTGGCGTGGTAGCCTTTGTGGCGTTGTTGCCTTTGTGGAGTGTGTTAGCCTTTGTGGTTTTGGAGCCGGTTGTGGCGCGTTGGTGTCTTGGTGGCTTTGTTGCCGGTGTGGCGTGTTGTAGCCTCTTGTGGCCTTGTACTTCAGAGCCTCCGTGTTGTGGAGTTGCCTCAAGCTTGATACTTGGGAGTTTTCCCAAGCTTGTACGGGTTCGGTGACCACCCTCAAGGGTCCCTTAGTGGATCGAGGCTTTCCTCCTCGGAGGAAAGGCTCGAGGAGAATACAGTGGCCCTAGTGGCTCATTGGAGTGCCTCGTGCCTCCACACCGCTCCAACGGAGACGTAGCACCCTTGGGTGTGAACTTCGGGATACATCGTCGTCTCCTCGTGCACCGGTACTTCTCAACCCAAGCTCGTTTACCTATGCGCTTTACATTGTGATATCTATCATGCTTGATGCTATACCTATCTTGTTATCACCTTGTTGCTCATCATGCTAGCATAGGTTGTTGGTGCTCTTAGGCAAACCCCTAGTTGATAGGCTTTGAGCTAAACTAGTTAACACTTAGTAGTTTTATTCCGCCTAGTTTAGCTCTCAAGTATAAGTATTTATACACCGCCTATTCACCCCCTCTAGGCGACATTCTAGTACATTCAATTGGTATCAGAGCATGGGCTCTCTTATCTTGTTGGGCTTCACCGCCTAGAGAGTAATGACGTCTGCTAGAGGATTAGTGCACATTTCCACATTTACATTTGATGGCACTAATTATGATGCTTGGAAATTCTACATGCTTGATTATTTTAGGGGCATGCACCCACATGTGGAGCAAATTATTGATATGGGTTTTTCTCCTCCTAAGGATCCACAAAATCTAACTTTTGAGGAGAAGGAAAACTCTTATCTTGATGCTCAAGCTACTAAAGTGCTTTGCCATGTTGTGAGTCATGTACTGATTTCCTCCACGCGCCTTTCCGGAGTGCTCATGAGTTTTGGACAAAGCTTCGAGATACATATGGTGGATCCAAGACCATTGAGGATGATTGCACTCCTTCCACTTCACCAATGTGTGGTAAGACACAAGGTAATGGTATGGTGAGTGGTGATGAACATTGCATTGTTGATAGTGAGCCTTCTCTTGATGATTCTTCATCCCTATCCCATTGCAATGTTTCATCTTTGGACTTGAACACTTATAGCACTATAAATGCTTTACATGCTAGTGTTGGCAGTCCTTGCATATCTTCATTCCATGTTGATATGCTTGCCTTATCTTGTTGCCATAATGAAAATACTTTGTTTTCCTCTAGTATTTGTGTGACTAACAATGTAGAGGAAACCGAAGATACTATGGGCCAAGACAAGATCTCGGATGGAGCTTCAAGTAGTTCATCTTCTTCTTCATCGCACGGTTCTTACACATGCCTTATGGCTAAGGCTTCTAAGGTATCTCCTTCCTTGGAACCCTATCTATCTAGTGATGATGAGGATGATGATATGGAAGGACTTAATGTTGCTTCCTTAAACATGTTGGGTGAGTTGGTATTCCATGTTCTCCATGATAAGAAATTTGCTTGCTCTAACTTTATGAAAATCTTGGCTTTTTCCATTGAGAGCACAAAACTTATTGAGAAAATGGAAGAGCATGAGTGAGAGTATGCGGACAAGAGTGCAACTCTTAGTGAAGCTCTTGAAGAACAACAAACCACCAATGAATCTCTTGAGGAGACCTTTACTCTAGAGCTATCTAAAGTAAAGGAATCTCGTGATAGAGCTTTAGAGGTGGCACATGATTTTCAAATTAAAAATGATGAGCTAGCTCATGCTAAACTCCTTGAGGATTTTAAGCTTCTCAAAAACGGTTCTAGGACCATTGAGAGTGAGCTCATCAAACTCACCGAGTCACATGAGCAATTTAAGGCTCTCAACCTAATAGAGCTTGCTAAATTGCCTTCTCCTTGTGCTATAATTGATAATACTTGTGCTACTAACTCTACCTCTTGTGAAGCATCCATCTTGAAGAAGAATGTTGAGCTAAGGGCTCAACTTGCTTTGCTAACAATCAATTATGAGAAATTGGAAGAAATTCATGGAAAGCTTTCTAACTCCCATGATGATCTTCTAGTCTCTCATGATTTGCTAAAGTTATCTCATGAGGCTATCATGTCAAAGGAAAAATCTTGTGAGCCTCATGTGAGTACTAGCACTACCTCTCAAAATGCTATTTTGACATGTGCTAGTGCTTTTAGTTCACCCACTCATTCTATTGATTTATATTGTGGTGAACTACCTTCTATGCATTGTTGCTCTACTAATCCATGTGCTAGTGCTAGTAATTCACCCACCCATGCTATTGCTATATCTTGTGGTGAATTACATACCATGCCTTGTTGCTTTAACAATGAAGCCTCCACTTCCTCTAGTACTTGTGTTATTACTAACCATGTAGGGGAAATCGAAGAGCTTGAGGCCCAAGTCTCTTCTTTGAAGAAGGACTTGGTAAAGGGTCGTGAAGGGAAGCAATCCCCCAATGACAAGAGCGGACTTGGATTCAACTCTAACGACAAGAAGAAGTCCACCATGCACAAGCGGAAGAAGGGCCATGGGCATGTGAAGGACCCCACCAAGATTGTGTGCTTCAAGTGCAAGATTGAAGGGCATCATGTTAGATCGTGCCCCTTGAAGAAGAAGCCACTTGGTGACATAGGCATCCCCAATGTGCCTGCCGAAGATGGTACCCGGGGTTTACTGAAGGCCCACGACCCGAAGGATAAGAAGAATCGGAAGCCCAAATAATTATTAAGGAAAGCTAGAGTTGTATTAGGAATCAATACTTGTATTCTTGCGGGATGAGTTGGAAACCCTCCCGAACTCTGTAACTTGTATATCACGAATCCCTCGGCTCCGCCTCCTATAAAAGGGGGAGTCGAGGGACAAAGAAAGCATCGATTCATCGTCTCACAAACCCTAGTTTTCATATCGTCAAGCACTTTTCGGCTGAAACCTTCGAGATCTACTTGCCCTCTACTTCTAACTAAAACCCTAGTCTACAACCCGTAGGCATTGACAAGTTAATCCCTTGTCAATTGGCGCCGGTCTGTGGGAAATAGAGGCGTTGATGTCTACGCCCCCCTCCTTTTCCTGTAGACAGTGTTGGGCCTCCAAGAGCAGAGGTTTGTAGAACAGCAGCAAGTTTTCCCTTAAGTGGATCACCCAAGGTTTATCGAACTCAGGGAGGAAGAGGTCAAAGATATCCCTCTCATGCAACCCTGCAACCACAAAGCAAGAAGTCTCTTGTGTCCCCAACACACCTAATAGGTGCACTAGTTCGGCGAAGATATAGTGAAATACAGGTGGTATGAATATATATGAGCAGTAGCAACGGCACCAGAAAAGTGCTTTGCCCCAGGACAGTAAACAAGCAGTAGTAACGCAGCAATAGTAACACAGCAATAGTAACGCAGTAAAACAGTAAAGAAGCAGCGATAGCAGTATTTAGGAACAAGGCCTAGGGATCATACTTTCACTAGTGGACACTCTCAACATTGATCATATAACAGAATAAATAAATGCATACTCTACACTCTTGTTTGATGATGAACACCATTGCGTAGGATTACACGAACCCTCAATGCCGGAGTTAACAAGCTCCACAATATTCAATGTTCATATTTAAATAACCTTAGAGTGCATGAACGATCAACACGACTAAACCAAGTACTAACATAGCATGCACACTGTCACCTTCACACTATGTAGGAGGAATAGATCACATCAATACCATCATAGCAATAGTTAACTTCATAATCTACAAGAGATCATAATCATAGCCTACGCCAAGTACTAACACGGATGCACACACTGTCACCATTACACCGTGCAGGAGGAATAAAACTACTTTAATAACATCACTAGAGTAGCATGTAGATATATTGTGATACAAAACACATTGCAATCATAAAGAGATATAAATAACCACTTCACTATGCCATCCATAACAGTGAATAAGTATTCTGTGAAATATAGCCTAAGAGACCCACACGGTGCACACACTGTCACCTTTACACACGTGGGACAAGGAGTCTCCGGAGATCACATAAGTAAAATTCACTTGACTAGCATAACGACATCTAGATTACAAGCATCATCATATGAATCTCAATCATGTAAGGCAGCTCATGAGATTATTGTATTGAAGTACATAGGAGAGAGATGAACCACATAGCTACCGGTACAGCCCCGAGCCTTGATGGAGAACTACTCCCTCCTCATGGGAGACAGCAGCGTTGATGGAGATGGCGGCGGTGTCGATGGAGGAGCCTTCCGGGGGCACTTCCCCGTCCCGGCGGCGTGCCGGAACAGAGACTCCTGTCCCCCAGATCTTGGCTTCGCGATGGCGGCGGCTCTGGATAGTTTCTCGTACCGTGGCTTTTCCGTATCGAGGTTTTAGGTCCAGGGGCTTTATATAGGCGAAGAGGCGGCGTCAGAAGGTCAAAGGGGCGCCGACACTATAGGGGGGCGCGGGCCCCCCTTGGCCGCGCCGGCCTAGGGTTTGGTGGGCCTGTGCCCCCTCTCTGGCGGTTCTCGTGTGTTCTGGATGCTTCCGGGCAAAATAGGAACCTGGGCGTTGATTTCGTCCGATTCCGAGAATATTTCTTTACTAGGATTTCTGAAACCAAAAACAGCAGAAAACAGCAACTGGCACTTCGGCATCTTGTTAATAGGTTAGTTCCAGAAAATGCATAAATATGACAAAAAGTGTGCATAAAACATGTAGATAACATCAATAATGTGGCATGGAACATAAGAAATTATCGATACGTCAGAGACGTATCAGCATCCCCAAGCTTAGTTCCTGCTCGTCCCGAGCAGGTAAACGATAAACAAAGATAATTTCTGGAGTGACATGCCATCATAACCTTGATCATACTATTTGTAAAGCATATGTAGTGAATGCAGCGATCAAAACAATGTATATGACATGAGTAAACAAGTGAATCATATAGCAAAGACTTTTCATGAATAGTACGTTCAAGACAAGCATCAATAAGTCTTGCATAAGAGTTAACTCATAAAGCAATAATTCATAGTAGAGGCATTGAAGCAACATAATGGAAGATGAAGTTTCAGCGGTTGCTTTCAACTTATAACATGTATATCTCATGGATAGTTGTCAATGCAAAGCAATATAACAAGTACAATATGCAAGTATGTAAGAATCAATGCACAGTTCACACAAGTGTTTGCTTCTTGAGATGGAGAGAAATAGGTGAACTGACTCAACAATAAAAGTAAAAGAATGGTCCTTCAAAGAGGAAAGCATCGATTGCTATATTTGTGCTAGAGCTTTGATTTTGAAAACATATAGAGAGCAATAAAAGTAAAATTTTGAGAGGTGTTTGTTGTTGTCAACGAATGGTAGCGGGTACTCTAACCCCCTTGCCAGGCAAACCTTCAAAGAGCGGCTCCCATTTTATTTTATTTTTGGGTGGCACTCCTTCCAACCTTTCTTTCACAAACCATGGCTAACCGAATCCTCGGGTGCCTGCCAACAATCTCATACCATGAAGGAGTGCCTTTTTATTTTAGTTTTATTATGATGACACTCCTCCCCACCTTTGCTTTCTCAAGCCATGGCTAACCGAATCCTTCGGGTGCCGTCCAATCAATCACATACCGTGGAGGAGTGTCTATTTTTATTAATTAATTTGGGACTGGGAATCCCATTGCCAGCTCTTTTTGCAAAATTATTGGATAAGCGGATGAAGCCACTAGTCCATTGGTGAAAGTTGCCCAACAAGATTGAAAGATAAACACCACATACTTCCTCATGAGCTATTAAACATTGACACAAATCAGAGGTGATAAATTTTGAATTGTTTAAAGGTAGCACTCAAGCAATTTACTTTGGAATGGCAGAGAAATACCATGTAGTAGGTAGGTATGGTGGACACAAATGGCATAGTGGTTGGCTCAAGTATTTGGATGCATGAGAAGTATTCCCTCTCGATACAAGGTTTAGGCTAGCAAGGTTTATTTGAAACAAACACAAGGATGAACTGGTGCAGCAAAACTTCACATAAAAGACATATTGTAAACATTATAAGACTCTACACCGTCTTCCTTGTTGTTCAAACTCAATACTAGAAATTATCTAGACTTTAGAGAGACCAAATATGCAAACCAATTTTTAGCATGCTCTATGTATTTCTTCATTAATAGGTGCAAAGTATATGATGCAAGAGCTTAAACATGAGCACAACAATTGCCAAGTATCAAATTATCCAAGACATTCTACCAATTACTACATGTAGCATTTTCCGTTTCCAACCATATAACAATTTAACGAAGCAGTTTCAACCTTCGCCATGAACATTAAAGGCTAAGAACACATGTGTTCATATGAACCAGCGGAGCGTGTCTCTCTCCCACACAAGCATTTATTCAAACAAAAACAAAAACAAAAGCACACAGACGCTCCAAGTAAAGTGCATAAGATGTGACGGAATAAAAATATAGTTTCAGGGGAGGAACCTGATAATGTTGTCGATGAAGAAGGGGATGCCTTGGGCATCCCCAAGCTTAGACGCTTGAGTCTTCTTGAAATATGCAGGGATGAACCACCGGGGCATCCCCAAGCTTAGACTTTTCACACTTCTTGATCGTAGTATATCATCCTCCTCTCTTGACCCTTGAAAACTTCCTTCACACCAAACTCGAAACAACTTATTAGAGGGTTAGTGCATAATCAAAAATTCACATGTTCAGAGGTGACACAATCATTCTTAACACTTCTGGACATTGCTCAAAGCTACTGGAAGTCAATGAAACAAAGAAATCCATCCCACATAGCAAAAGAAGCAATGCGAAATAAAAGGCAGAATCTGTCAAAACAGCACAGTCCATAAAGACGAATTTTAAAGGGGCACCAGACTTGCTCAAATGAAAATGCTCAAATTGAATGAAAGTTGCGTACATATCTGAGAATCACTCACGTAAATTGGCATAATTTTCTGAGTTACCTACAGAGAATTTTGCCCAGATTCGTGACAGCAAAGAAATCTGTTTCTGTGCAGTAATCCAAATCTAGTATGAACCTTACTATCAACGACTTTACTTGGCACAATAAAACACTAAACTAAGATAAGGAGAGGTTGCTATAGTAGTAAACAACTTCCAAGACACAAATATAAAACAAAGTACTGTAGCAAAATAACACATGGGTTATCTCCCAAGAAGTTCTTTCTTTATAGCCATTAAGATGGGCTCAGCAGTTTTAATGATGCACTCGCAAGAAATAGTATTTGGAGCAAAAGAGAGCATCAAGAAGCAAATAAGAAACACTTTTAAGTCTAACATGCTTCCTATGCATAGGAATCTTGTAAATAAACAAGTTCATGAAGAGCAAAGTAACAAGCATAGGAAGATAAAACAAGTGTAGCTTCAAAAATTTCAGCACATAGAGAGGTGTTTTAGTAACATGAAAATTTCTACAACCATATTTTCCTCTCTCATAATAACTTTCAGTAGTATCATGAGCAAACTCAACAATATAACTATCACATAAAGCATTCTTATCATGAGTCTCATGCACAAAATTATTACTACCCACATAAGCATAATCAATTTTATTAGTTGTAGTGGGAGCAAATTCAACAAAGTAGCCATCATTATTATTCTCATCATCAAATATAGGAGGCATATTGTAATCATAATCAAATTTATCCTCCATAACAGGTGGCAACAAAAGACTACTATCATTATAATCATCATAAATAGGAGGCAAAGTATCATCAAAGTAAATTTCCTCCTCAATGCTTGGGGGACTAAAAATATCATGCTCATCAAAGCCAGCTTCCCCAAGCTTAGAATTTTCCATAGCATTAGCAACAATAGTGTTCAAAGCATTCATATTAATAACATTCCCATTAGCATGCATATAAAGTTCCATGGGTTTTTTAATTCTCTCTTCAAACACATCATGTCCTAATTCAAGATAAAGTTCATAGAGATCTCTCATATTTTTGTTGTTTTCCATTATGCCTAACTAGTGTAAACAAGAAACAAAAAGTTGCAATTGCAGGATCTAAAGGAAATAGCTTCGAGCACAAACACAATGGCGCCAGAAAAAATCATTACACAGGAACCGGAGTATGAGTGCCTTTTACCTTTCCTCCCCGGCAACGGCGCCAGAAAATAGCTTGATGTCTACGCCCCCTCCTTTTCCTGTAGACAGTGTTGGGCCTCCAAGAGCAGAGGTTTGTAGAACAGCAGCAAGTTTTCCCTTAAGTGGATCACCCAAGGTTTATCGAACTCAGGGAGGAAGAGGTCAAAGATATCCCTCTCATGCAACCCTGCAACCACAAAGCAAGAAGTCTCTTGTGTCCCCAACACACCTAATAGGTGCACTAGTTCGGCGAAGAGATAGTGAAATACATGTGGTATGAATATATATGAGCAGTAGCAACGGCACCAGAAAAGTGCTTTGCCCCAGGACAGTAAACAAGCAGTAGTAACGCAGCAGTAGTAACGCAAAGAAAACAAGTAAACAAGCAGCGATAGCAGTATTTAGGAACAAGGCCTAGGGATCATACTTTCACTAGTGGACACTCTCAACATTGATCACATAACAGAATAAATAAATGCATACTCTACACTCTTGTTTGATGATGAACACCATTGCATAGGATTACACGAACCCTCAATGCCGGAGTTAACAAGCTCCACAATATTCAATATTCATATTTAAATAACCTTAGAGTGCATGAAAGATCAACACGACTAAACCAAGTACTAACATAGCATGCACACTGTCACCTTCACACTATGTAGGAGGAATAGATCACATCAATACCATCATAGCAATAGTTAACTTCATAATCTACAAGAGATCATAATCATAGCCTACGCCAAGTACTAACACGGATGCACACACTGTCACCATTACACCGTGCAGGAGGAATAAAACTACTTTAATAACATCACTAGAGTAGCATGTAGATATATTGTGATACAAAACACATTGCAATCATAAAGAGATATAAATAAGCACTTCACTATGCCATCCATAACAGTGAATAAGTATTCTGTGAAATATAGCCTAAGAGACCCACACGGTGCACACACTGTCACCTTTACACACGTGGGACAAGGAGTCTCCGGAGATCACATAAGTAAAATTCACTTGACTAGCATAACGACATCTAGATTACAAGCATCATCATATGAATCTCAATCATGTAAGGCAGCTCATGAGATTATTGTATTGAAGTACATAGGAGAGAGATGAACCACATAGCTACCGGTACAGCCCCGAGCCTTGATGAAGAACTACTCCCTCCTCATGGGAGACATCAGCGTTGATGGAGATGGCGGTGGTGTCGATGGAGGAGCCTTCCGGGGGCACTTCCCCGTCCTGGCGGCGTGCCGGAACAGAGACTTCTGTCCCCCAGATCTTGGCTTCGCGATGGCGGCGGCTCTGGATGGTTTCTCGTACCGTGGCTTTTCCGTATCGAGGTTTTAGGTCCAGGGGCTTTATATAGGCGAAGAGGCGGCGTCAGAAGGTCGAAGGGGCACCGACACTATAGGGGGGCGCGGGCCCCCCTTGGCCGCGCCGGCCTAGGGTTTGGTGGGCCTGTGCCCCCTCTCTGGCGGTTCTCGTGTGTTCTGGATGCTTCCGGGCAAAATAGGAACCTGGGCGTTGATTTCGTCCGATTCCGAGAATATTTCTTTACTAGGATTTCTGAAACCAAAAACAGCAGAAAACAGCAACTGGCACTTCGGCATCTTGTTAATAGGTTAGTTCCAGAAAATGCATAAATATGACATAAAGTGTGCATAAAACATGTAGATAACATCAATAATGTGGCATGGAACATAAGAAATTATCGATACATCGGAGACGTATCAGGCGTCAAGGATCTGATCTCGATGGCACGTTCAAGATCATTGACTTCGTCAACAGCAAGCAACGCGATGGATCGAGGTAGACATATCGAAACTGGTCTAGTCGACTTTGTTCCTCACCCGCCCTCCCGTTTGGATGCATACGCGTATCTGGAGGAGCCCATGGAGATGACGTTCGGAAAGTTCCACTTTCGCGTCGAGAAAGAAGGAGCATATCGTCTTGAAATTCCGGTTTCATCGGGATTATCGGCGGTCGATTCCGATTTTTCGAGCTCAACATCGTCAACCGAGTCAGGCGACGAGGAGACTTCATCGCCACGCTTCATCAGCACCAGGGCAAGCGAAAAGCTCGCAAGATCTTCAGCGACATGTCCTTCGAGTCATCTGCGGACTCAGATATAAGCGATGACTCGAACAACTTCGACAACTTCAACTTCATCGACAGATCCACTACCGTTGCCAAGGTCTTCACCAATCTCTATGATGGTGTCACCAAACCCAGCAAGGTTCAGAACTCAAAATATCATCAGATTTATGCCATTGGAGAAACAAGTCGCGACCAGGAGGAGACATCAGAGGCTTTCGACGAATTGGGAAATCCATATGTCGATCCCTCTGACCTAAGGCGAGGTTTAGGCAATAAATATGTCGGGCCTACACCACGTGTTAGGGTTCAACTTCCACAAGCAGCATGGGATAGAGCCGCAAGAGCTATGGATGGTTCAGAACCAATGGCCACAACCGCTATGACGGAAGAATTGCAAGCATACCCGTATAGGCTCGCTCGAGCTGGAAGGGAATTGGAAAAACAGATAGCTGCTCTGAACAGAAGAAGGGAGGCAGCTTCCGCATCAAGCAGGCGAAGGACAGAGTTAAGTCGACATTCAGGAACTTCGGGAGATAGCCACAGAGAAGCTCGGAACAGAGCGAGATCCAGGCTGCAAAACATACCTGAGGCTGATAGGGAGAACTTGGTTCAAAACCTCGATATGTCCTTTATGTCGATAGACACGAGAGGGAACATTATCCCTAAGACACCAGAAGCTGGATACATGGCGACGCAAGCATTCATCCTCGCATCCAAGCCACCTCCCGGAGATCCAAGAGAAGCATTGTACAATATGGCTATGGCAGGAGTTGGGGCCATGGGAACATCGTTTGTAACAACGCCTCCCGAAGGATCAGCAAGGCAAAATAGTCCACGACCTGCTGCGGCAGCACCAGTTCCCGAGAGAACAAGTGGAGCAAGAGACACAGCAGCACAAGTAAGGGTGGACAAAGCACGACAAAATAGAAGGGAACATCGGCACTCCCCAGAGATAGATGACGAGGATATGTGCGGGCTGTCGTGCTTTACAAGGAGGGTCCAAAAAACTCGAGTTCCTTTGGGGTTTAAATTACCCGATAACTTCAAAAAATTCGACAACCTGCAAGATCCAGAGGATTGGCTAGTTGATTATCTCGAGACAGTGAAGCTGATAGGAGGAACCAGAGCAACAGCCATGCAGAGCGTCCAAGTACATCTGAGTGGAGCTGCGCGATCTTGGATAAAGAAGCTCCCTCCGGGTTCTATCGACAGCTGGGATAGCTTCGAGGATGTGTTCGTCAAGAATTTCCGATCCACCTGCAAAAAACCCGCATCGCTAGAGGAGTTGAGAGCGTGTCGACAAAAGCAGGATGAGTCAATGAGAAAGTACATCCAAAGGTGGAATATCATTAAAAACTCGGCAGAGAACATATCTGACGAGAGAGCAATAGATGCGTTTGTAGCTGGAATCCGACGAGGCGATTTTGGCGAGGACTTGGGGAGAACCAACCCAAAGACAGTGTCAGCGTTGATGGAGATAGCAAACAAATGGGAAGATGGAGAAGATGCTGTCCACAATAAACGACACAGGTCGCCAGAAGAGGACCGTGGTCGAAATTATCAAAATAGGCGATGATTTCCTCGACAGTACTCGAGCTATGACGCTCCTGGCCAAATTTCGGCTGGCTTTCGAGCAAGTGCAGGAGGAAGTAATAGAGATGACTATCAAAGGAGCAACGAGCAACGAGGCGACAATACAGATGACTCCCGAAATAACAGACAAAATAGTGGGCCAAGGTTTCAGAGACCTTCCGTATCTCCCGAGGATATGATGAACGGGTCGTGTCAGATGCACTTCTATCTCGACAGCAATGGGAAGAGACAGTCAGGACATCTGCAGAAGGACTGTCGAAATTTTCAGGCAATGCTAAGGTTTGCAGGGCAAGCCAATGCTCAGGCAACAAATAGAAACCCTCAAGGGCCCATGAGTGAAATTCACTTGCCACCTCCTCCCGCAATTACGGACGAAAATCGACACCAGCTCAGAATAGCAGCAACACCACAACCACCTCCATACGTTGATCCCAACTCCAACGGAGCGGTCTCGATGATTCAGAAGGGTAGGCCGTCCAGTAGAGCTCAGAAAGTAATCTCGCGACAGGTGTTCATGGAAGAGAAGATGCCTCCACCAACGATTGAATACCTAAATTGGTCAGGGCAAGACATTGGCTTCACAATAGCGGATCACCCGCAGCAAGTTCCTCGACCAGGGCAGTCAGCACTTATTTTAACAGCAGTAATCGCATGATTCGATGTATCTCGAGTATTCATAGATGGAGGCAGCAGTCTAAACCTTATGTACGTAGATACATTAAGGAAGATGAACATATCTCTAGCAAATCTGAAACCAACCGATACATGCTTCCATGGCATCACGCCAGAGAAGCCAAGTTATCCGTTGGGGAAGATCAACCTCGACGTTCAGTTTGGTACCCGAGAAAATTACAGAATAGAGAGGCTGGAGTTTGAAGTCGTGAATTTCCCGTCGCAGTATCACGCCTTGTTGGGACGACCAGCATATGCCAGGTTTATGGCGGTACCACATTACACGTACTTGTTGTGGAGGTTACCTGGACCTAAGGGACCAATCACAGTCAAAGGAAGCTTCGTGTTAGCCGATAAATGTGACAAGGATTTTCATCGACTGTCAGAAACTTTCGGGATGCAAGCAGAATACATGGCGTCAAGGCTTACGACTGATTATGATGTGCTGCCAGATGTAGGGAGGCCTAACAAGGAACCAACCTTCAACACTGCAAAAGATTCCAAGGAGGTGCAGATTCACCCGACAGATCCGAAGAAAACGACGTCTATCGCGACAGACATGGACCTCGCATAGGAAAGCGCGCTCGTCGAGTTCCTCCATGAGCACTGGAAAATCTTCACATGGTGTCCAGCTGTAATGCCAGAAGTACCCAGGGAACTTGCCGAGCACCACCTAAACTTGGATCCAATAGCGAGACCAACCAAACAACCTTTGCGGCGTTTTTCGGAGCCAAACCGCAAAGCTATGCTGTCAGAGATTGATCGACTAAGAGAAGCTGGTTTCATTAAGGAGCTGCATACAGAGGCCACGTGGGTAGCAAACCTAGTGTTGGTTCCGAAGAAAAACACTAAAGTCCTTCGCATGTGTGTCGACTTTACGTGTCTCAACAAACATTGTCCAAAGGATCACTTTCCCCTCCCAAGGATCGATCAAATTATCGACTCCACGGCAGGATGTGAACGTCTTTCCTTCCTGGATGCATACTCTGGTTATAACCAGATCAGATTAAAAGAAGAGGACGAAGTCAAAACAGCGTTCATTACACCTTACGGCGTGTTTTGCTACAGAACAATGCCCTTTGGTTTGAAAAACGCGGGAGCAACATATCAGCGGATGATGCATAAGTGCTTAGCAACACAGATTGGGAAAAACGTACAAGTGTACATTGATGATGTCGTCATAACGTCAAAAAAGGGGGGCAACGCTAATCGAGGACCTGAAGGAAACTTTCGACAACCTCGACAAGTTTTGTCTCAAGCTGAATCCGACGAAGTGTTCTTTCGGCGTCCCTGCAGGAGAACTTCTCGGGTTCCTAGTCTCAGCGAGAGGGATTGAAGCTAATCCCGAAAAAATTCAAGCTATCATAACAATGAGAAAGTCAACAAAGCTGAAAGAAATACAGCAGCTAACTGGGCGAGTCGCAGCTTTAAGCAGATTCGTCGCTAGGCTGGGAGAAAAGGCGTTACCGTTCTACGCCTTAATCAAGCAGGGAGAGAAGTTCCAGTGGAACGAAGAGGCAGATCGTGCTTTCGAAGATCTCAAGCGCACAATTTCGACACCACCAATCTTGGTGCCGCCTAAAGAAAAGGAACCTCTCCTGTTATATATTGCAGCCACACCTCAGGTGGTCAACACGGCACTTGTTGTCGAAAGATAAGAAGAAGGAAAACTCCATGGAGTGCAGAGGCCGGTATATTTCATCAGTGAAGTTTTATCGCCTTCAAAATAGCGGTACCCGCAGTACCAGAAGCTAGCATATGGAGTGTTTACAACCGCAAGAAATTGCGGCACTATTTTTCGGCGCATCCGATAATAGTGGTCAACGAGGCGCCTCTAACCAACATACTAAACAATCCAGAAGCTACAGGTCGTGTCTCCCTTTGGGGAATCGGACTTTCTCCTCGGGACATCACGTACAAAAAAAGAAAAGCAATAAAGTCGCAAATTCTGCCAGATTTCATCGCAGAGTGGATGGAGCTGCAAAACACAGGACCCCCGGATTTATCGAGAACTTGGACGATGAACTTCGACGGGTCCAGGAGGGTAGAAGGAGCTAGAGCAGGCGTGATACTCATATCACCTGAAGGCGACAAATTAAAATATGTTTTACGGATGACGTTCCCGAACGCGTCTAACAATGAAGCAGAATATGAAGCTCTTATACACGGGATGGAGATGGCGAAGGCTTGTGGTGCAACTCGATTAAAAATCTTTGGCGACTCACAGTTGGTGGCTTGATGTCTACGGGTGCTTCTATTCTTGTAGACAGTGTTGGGCCTCCAAGAGCAGAGGTTTGTAGAACAGCAGCAAGTTTCCCTTAAGTGGATCACCCAAGGTTTATCGAACTCAGGGAGGAAGAGGTCAAAGATATCCCTCTCAAGCAACCCTGCAACCACAAAGCAAGAAGTCTCTTGTGTCCCCAACACACCTAATAGGTGCACTAGTTCGGCGAAGAGATAGTGAAATACAGGTGGTATGAATAAATATGAGCAGTAGTAACGGCACCGGAAAATAGCTTGATGCTACAACTGGCGTGTGGTTGATGGTAGTAATATTGCAGGAAGTACAGATGCAGTAAAACAGTAAACAAGCAGTGATAGCAGTATTTGGAAACAAGGCCTAGGGATTATACTTTCACTAGTGGACACTCTCAACATTGATCACATAACAGAATAGATAAATGCTATACTCTACACTCTCTTGTTGGATGATGAACACCACTAACTGTGTAGGATTACACGAACCCTCAATGCCGGAGTTAACAAGCTCCACAATATTCGATATTCATGTTTAAATAACCTTAGAGTGCACGATAGATCAACACAACTAAACCAAGTACTAACATAGCATGCACACTGTCACCATCACACTATGAAGGAGGCATAGATCACATCAATACTATCATAGCAATAATTAACTTCATAATCTACAAGAGATTACAATCATAACCTACGCCAAGTACTACACGATGCACACACTGTCACCATTACACCGTGCAGGAGGAATAAACTACTTTAATAACATCACTAGAGTAACACATAGATGAATTGTGATACAAAACTCATATGAATCTCAATCATGTAAGGCAGCTCATGAGATCATTGTATTGAAGTACATAGGAGAGAGATTAACCACATAGCTACCGGTACAGCCCTTAGCCTCGATGGAGAACTACTCCCTCCTCATGGGAGACAGCAGCGGTGATGAAGATGGCGGTGGTGTCGATGGAGGAGCCTTCCGGGGGCACTTCCCCGTCCCAGCGGCGTGCCGGAACAGAGACTCCTGTCCCCCAGATCTTGGCTTCGCGATGGCGGCGGCTCTGGAAGGTTTCTCGTACCGTGGCTTTTTCGTATTGAAGATTTAGGTCAGGGACCTTTAAATAGGCGAAGAGGCGGAGTCGGAAGGTCGACGAGGCGGCGACACAGTAGGGGGGCGCGGACAAGGCCTGGGCCGCGCCGCCCTGTCATCTGGGGCCCACAGGGCCCTCCTCTGGCGGCTCTCGGGTGTTCTGGAAGCTTCATGCAATTCTAAGATGCTGGGCGTTGATTTCGTCCAATTCCGAGAATATTTCCTTACTAGGATTTCTGAAACCAAAAACAGCAGAAAACAGGAACTGGCACTTCGGCATCTTGTCAATAGGTTAGTTCCGGAAAACGCATAAAATCATCATAAAGTGTGAACAAAACATGTAGGTATTGTCATAAAACAAACATGAAACATAAGAAATTATCGATACGTCGGAGACATATCAGCATCCCCAAGCTTAGTTCCTACTCGTCCTCGAGTAGGTAAATGATAACAAAGATAATTTCTGAAGTGACATGCTACCAACATGATCTTAATCATACTATTGTAAAGCATATGAGATGAATGCAGCGATTCAAAGCAATGATAAAGACAATGATTAAACAACTAAACCATATAGCAAAGACTTTTCATGAATCGTACTTTCAAGACAAGCATCAATAAGTCTTGCATAAGAGTTAACTCATAAAGCAATAAATTCGTAGTAAAGGTATTGAAGCAACACAAAGGAAGATTAAGTTTCAGCGGTTGCTTTCAACTTGTAACATGTATATCTCATGGATAGTTGCCAATGCAAAGCAATATAACAAGTGCAATATGCAAGTATGTAGGAATCAATGCACAGTTCACACAAGTGTTTGCTTCTTGAGATGGAGAGAGATAGGTGAACTGACTCAACATAAAAGTAAAAGAAAGGCCCTTCGTAGAGGGAAGCATCGATTGCTATATTTGTGCTAGAGCTTTGATTTTGAAAACAAGAAACAATTTTGTCAACGATAGTAATAAAGCATATGTATCATGTAAATTATATCCTACAAGTTGCAAGCCTCATGCATAGTATACTAATAGTGCCCGCACCTTGTCCTAATTAGCTCGGATTACCTGGATTATCACCGCAATACATATGTTTTAACCAAGCATCACAAAGGGGTACCTCTATGCCGCCTGTACAAAGGTCTAAGGAGAAAGCTCGCATTGGATTTCTCGCTTTTGATTATTCTCAACTTAGACATCCATACCGGGACAACATAGACAACAGATAATGGACTCCTCTTTAATGCATAAGCATTCAACAACAAATAATATTCTCATAAGAGATTGAGGATTGTTGTCCAAAACTGAAACTTCCACCATGGATCATGGCTTTAGTTAGCGGCCCAATGTTCTTCTGTAACAATATGCATGCTCAAACCATTCAACTCATGGTAAATCGCCCTTACTTCAGACAAGACGAACATGCATAGCAACTCACATGATATTCAACAAAGAGTAGTTGATGGCGTCCCCAAGAACATGGTTATCGCTCAACAAGCAACTTATAAGAGATAAAATGCATAAGTACATATTCAATACCACAATAGTTTTTAGGCTATTTGTCCCATGAGCTATATATTGAAAAGATAAAGGATGAAAATTTTAAAGGTAGCACTCAAGCAATTTACTTTGGAATGGCGGAGAAATACCATGTAGTAGGTAGGTATGGTGGACACAAATGGCATAGTGTTTGGCTCAAGGATTTTGGATGCATGAGAAGTATTCCCTCTCGATACAAGGCTTAGGCTAGCAAGGTTATTTGAAACAAACACAAGCATGAACCAGTACAGCAAAACTCACATAAGAACACATTGCAAGCATTATAAGACTATACATTGTCTTCCTTGTTGTTCAAACACTTTACTAGAAAATATCTAGACCTTAGAGAGACCAATTATGCAAACCAAATTTTAGCAAGATCTATGTATTTATTCACTAATAGGTGCAAACTATATGATGCAAGAGCTTAATCATGAGCACAACAATTGCCAAGTATCAAGTTATTCAAGACATCATACCAATTACCACATGTAGCATTTCCTGTTTCCAACCATATAACAATTAACGAAGCAGTTTCAACCTTCGCCATGAAAATTAAAAGCTAAGAACAATGTGTTCATATGAACCAGCGGAGTGTGTCTCTCTCCCACACAAGCATTTATTCAAACCAAAAACAAAAACAAAAACATACAGATGCTCCAAGTAAAGTACATAAGATGTGACCGAATAAAAATATAGTTTCAAGAGAAGGAACCTGATAATTTGTCGATGAAGAAGGGGATGCCTTGGGCATCCCCAAGCTTAGATGCTTGAGTCTTCTTGAAATATGCAGGGATGAACCACCGGGGCATCCCCAAGCTTAGAGCTTTCACTCTTCTTGATCATATTGTATCATCCTCCTCTCTTGACCCTTGAAAACTTCCTCCACACCAAACTCAAAACAAACTCATTAGAGGGTTAGTGCATAATCAAAATTCACATGTTCAGAGGTGACATAATCATTCTTAACACTTCTGGACATTGCACAAAGCTACTGAAAGTTAATGGAATCGAAAAATCCATCAAGCATAGCAAAACAGGCAATGCGAAATAAAAGGAAGAATCTGTCAAAACAGAACAGTTCGTAAAGACGAATTTTATTGAGGCACCAGACTTGCTCAAATGAAAATGCTCAAATTGAATGAAAGTTGCGCACATATCTGAGGATCACTCACGTAAATTGGAATAATTTTCTGAGTTACCTACAGAGAATTAGGCCCAGATTCGTGACAGCAAGAAATCTGTTTCTGCGCAGTAATCCAAATCTAGTATCAACCTTGCTATCAAAGACTTTACTTGTCACAACAATGCAACAAAACTAAGATAAGGAGAGGTTGCTACAGTAGTAACAAATTCCCAGACTCAAATATAAAACAAAGTTACTGTAGCAAAATAAACACATGGGTTATCTTCCAAAAAGTTCTTTCTTTATAGCCATTAAGATGGGCTGAGCAGTTTTAATGATGCACTCGCGAGAAATAGTATTTGAAGCAAAAAAGAGAGAATCAAGAGGCAAATTCAAAACACATTTAAGTCTAACCCACTTCCTATGCAAAGGAATCTTGTAAATAAACAAGCTCATGAAGAGGAAAGTAACAAGCATAGGAAATCTAGACAAGCTCAACTTCAAGATTTTTAGCATATAGAGAGGTGTTTTAGTAACATGAAAACTTCTACAACCATATTTTCCTCTCTCATAATAATGTCCAGTAGCATCATGAGAAAATTCAACAATATAACTATCACATAAAGCATTCTTATCATGAGTCTCATGCATAAAATTATTACTCTCCACATAAGCATAATCAATTTTATTAGTTGTAGTGGGAGCAAATTCAACAAAGTAGCTATCATTATTATTCTCATCATCAAATATAGGAGGCATATTGTAATCATAATCAAATTTATCCTCCATAACAAAGTGACACCAAAAGACCACTATCATTATAATCATCATAAATGGGAGGCAAAGTATCATCAAAGTAAATTTTCTCCTCAATGCTTGGGGGACTAAAAAGATCATGCTCATCAAAACCAGCTTCCCCAAGCTTAGAATTTTCCATATCATTAGCAACAATGGTATTCAAAGTGTTCATACTAATATGTTCCATGGGTTTTTTAATTTTCGCATCAAACCATCCATGTCTTAACTCAGGAAATAGAATAAAAAGCTCCATGTTGCTTTCCATTATGCCAAACTAGTGATAAACAAGAAACAAAAAGATGCAATTGCAGGATCTAATGGAAATAGCTTCGAGTACTTACAACGGCGCCGGAAAATAGATTAGTAGCCGAGATCCGGAGTGTGAGTACCTTTTACCTTTCCTCCCCGGCAACGGCGCCAAAAAAGTGCTTGATGTCTACGGGTGCTTCTATTCTTGTAGACAGTGTTGGGCCTCCAAGAGCAGAGGTTTGTAGAACAGCAGCAAGTTTCCCTTAAGTGGATCCCCCAAGGTTTATCGAACTCAGGGAGGACGAGGTCAAAGATATCCCTCTCAAGCAACCCTGCAACCACAAAGCAAGAAGTCTCTTGTGTCCCCAACACACCTAATAGGTGCACTAGGTCGGCGAAGAGATAGTGAAATACATGTGGTATGAATAAATATGAGCAGTAGTAACGGCACCAGAAAATAGCTTGATGCTACAACTAGCGTGTGGTTGATGGTGGTAATATTGCAGGAAGTACAGATGCAGTAAAACAGTAAACAAGCAGTGATAACAGTATTTGGAAACAAGGCCTAGGGATTATACTTTCACTAGTGGACACTCTCAACATTGATCACATAACAGAATAGATAAATGCTATACTCTACACTCTCTTGTTGGATGATGAACACCACTAACTGTGTAGGATTACACGAACCCTCAGTGCCGGAGTTAACAAGCTCCACAATATTCGATATTCATGTTTAAATAACCTTAGAGTGCACGATAGATCAACACAACTAAACCAAGTACTAACATAGCATGCACACTGTCACCATCACACTATGAAGGAGGCATAGATCACATCAATACTATCATAGCAATAATTAACTTCATAATCTACAAGAGATTACAATCATAACCTATGCCAAGTACTACGCGATGCACACACTGTCACCATTACACCGTGCAGGAGGAATAGACTACTTTAATAACATCACTAGAGTAACACATAGATGAATTGTGATACAAAACTCATATGAATCTCAATCATGTAAGGCAGCTCATGAGATCATTGTATTGAAGTACATAGGAGAGAGATTAACCACATAGCTACCGGTACAGCCCTTAGCCTCGATGGAGAACTACTCCCTCCTCATGGGAGACAGCAGCGGTGATGAAGATGGCGGTGGTGTCTGTCGTCGTGGTGAACGAGCAGATGCCATAGGATGGCTTAGATTGGGGCCGAATGGACGCAAGAGGATTCGGGGGAGGGTTTGCGATCAGGTGGGAAGAGATTCCGGATGGTTTCCTCAAGAACTTGGCCAAGGCCAGAGGTTGAAGAAGAAAGACACAAGGAAGAACTCCCTCTAGATCACCATGTTCATAGATTCACACAAGTTACAGGCTCTGCCTTCCTACATGCACGCGTACATACATCGTGCCCGCAAGGAGGGCTGCCCCCTCTCCTTATATAGGGGAGAGGGTGGCTTACAGTGCAAGGAACCCTAATGGCATCTTTGACTGGACAAACTACTTTACAGAGTTACTGTACAAAGCTACTTTAATCATGAGTGACGCCGGGGTCCTCTTTCATCAGGGCTGCTGATGTCCTCCGGCTTCTTTGGACATCACCTCTCTCTTTGGTGCCAGGGCTCTGAATAAAGTTACTTTGCTTAGCTCATCCTTGTCTTCTTGCTCTGAAGAGAATCTTTGACCAGTCCTGCCGACTGGCACTCCTTTCCGGTATCTTCTATACCGGTTTCTGGCATACCCCTTTGGGGATACCGGCTTAGCCTTGCTCTCCCGGATTCCTGCTAGGCTTCCGGTAAAAACATTAAACCGGTATCTCGATGGCTCAAACCATCCGGTTTGGCATGCCTTTGGCATACCGGGGGTTATCCCCCCAACATTAGTCCCCGAAGCTGGTATAGCCTGGAGGATTCTATCCTACAGACCATGCCAGGTTTTCATCTTCATAAGATACCGGTTTAATCACTCATGTCTTGAGCTTAGATCCGGCACCTTTACCCTTGTTCCTTTTCTTCTCTTTGTAAGGCTCGTTCCGGCATCTCTTTTTTCCGGCACCACGTGTCTTTGCTTCTTCCTTGGCGAAGTCGAGAATATCTCGGGCCCCGCGCCTGACAGACATGCGCACTGTGACTGGCGCGCCAGTGTCTGTTGTCACATCGTTTCGACTACCGCGCGCGCATTTAATGCACTGCTGCGGATCCCACTACCTCTTCGGGATCCCGTGCGCGCCTCCGTGTGGCCTCCGTTTTCGCGCGTGTATCCGCTCGCCACGTGGCAGCCCAAGGTGCGAACCGTCGCGGGCCGCGAGGCGAACCGCCGCGGCCCAGCGGTTCCACGCCCACTTTCTCTCTCTTATATAAACGCAACTGCCCGTTCCTCTTCATCTTCTTCGCATTCTCCTCCTTCGCGCACAGAGCTCCACGCCTCTGCGCCTCCGCCGCTCTCCGTCCGCCGTCGCCCGTTCAAGCTCCGGCGCCCGGCGAACTCACGCCGTGCCGCCGCCGGACTTCGCTGTGCGGAGACCTTCGGCAGCAACTTCTTCGCGTCCGCCGCATTTGTGCTTCTTCGCGAGCTTCTCCGCCTCGCCGTCGACGGTGCTCGCCGGCGGCCGCAGACCCGCTTCACCGCCAGCAAATTCTTCCTCCAGCGACCGCGCCGCTCAAGGTTAGTACTAATTTCGCTTTACTCGCCCTTCGCTTGCTTTCCAGATCTTGAGCCTTTGGTGTTCTTATTTGCTCTTTTTCTTTGGTTTTCTTCTTACTCGTAGATCTTCACGCGGGGTTCAAGTTTGGGATTTCTGTTTCTTCGCTCATCCTCGCCATGTCTGACGAGGAATCTTCCTCCGCATCTTCTTCTTCCCTTTCTCTCAAACGCCGTAGACCTTCTCCCGGTGAATCCACAGCGTCAGATCCAATGGAGACCGATTCCGGCAATCAGCAGGAATCCGGTAGCCTCCAAGAGTCCGGCGGCCACCTAGAATCCGGTAGCTTTAGCCAAGCTTCCGGTAGCCAAGAGGCCAGTAGCTCTGGCCAAGCCTCTAGCAGCTCCAGCCAATCTTCCGGCGAGGAGCCTTCCCCACCCACTCGCGGAGCCTGGATGGGCTCCAACGTTACTGAGTTTGAGATTGATTGGCTGTACCGGTCTCGAAGGATTCCGGAAGGAGTTTCCTGTCGGATTCCGGATGACGAGATCGAACCGGATCCGGAAGACGACGAGTTTGTTGTTTTTCTTGCTCACTTTGAGCGTGGCTTCGGCCTTCCTGCCTCTACTTTTTTCCGGGAGTTCCTAGATTTCTACGAACTCCAACCTCACCACCTTCCTGGCAACGCCATTTTCTGTCTCTCTTGTTATGCCACCTTCATGGAGGCTTACATCGGCATTCGTCCCACTCGTGAGACGTTTGCCCGCTTCTTCAACTTGCGGATCAACTCCATCCAGGGCAAGGAAATTCCTAAGCCCAAGCCGCCCGTGCAGTGCGGCTCCTGCATCGTCGGCTCCCGCCAAGGGAGCACTTTTCTTAAGTTTTCCGGCCTCGAGTCTTGCCGCAACTGGCAAGGAACTTTCTTCTACGTGAAGAACACCGGCCGCGCCGATCGCATCAATCTTCCTCCATACCAAGAGGGGCCCCCCAGCAGAGCCAACTGGAGCTACAACCCGAAGACAGAACATGCCGAAACCAATCGGGTAGTGCGCTTCTTGGCCTCTTTGAAGAAGGAGACCAACATCTGTCCCGACGATGTCATCCGGACTTTCATATCGCGCCGGGTGCTTCCTCTTAAGCGCCGCGCACATAGGATGAGCGAGATGTATGGCCCAGGCGATCCTACCAAGATCACAGGCCGTGCTCTCAGCAAGAAAGATGTTGTTCTCAAGGCTAAGCAGATTTGTCAAACTGCTATGCCTTTTACTTGGGAATGGGGCCTCCTTCCCCTCAGTTCCTCTAACCGTCCGACCCAAGAAGTAAGAGATTGCGCAATTTGGGGTTGTCTTTGCCGGTAAGTTTCTGCTTTTGCTAACCTTCTTTTTTACCTTGTTTCAGGCCAGGGACCGCTTCCCCTCTATCCAGGCAGAGCCGCGAGGACCTCTCCGGAAGCGTGCCTTTGACTCCTTCGACCCGGATCCCTACATCTTTTGGAAGGATCTGAAGATGGGGAAGACCCCGGCTGCGCGCCTTGGCCGGGACCCGCCGGAGCCCACCGGAAACCCCGAGGAGCTGGTTGTGCTCGAGGTATTTTCTTTTCCGGCTTCTTATACTTTGCCATTATCGCTTTCTTGCGAATTGCTTCTTAGCCATATCCAACTCACAGATCCACGAGCGCGTGCTGCCCCTGCGCGCCGAGGCCGGCACTGAGTTTGTGGACAAACTCATGGCCCAGGGCCAGAAGAACAAGCAGCCGGCATCTACTGCCGGCTCCAGCCATGCTCCTCCCTCCAAGCGCTTCCGGACGGAGCCCGTGGGGGAGAAAGAAGTGGACGTGCGCCGCTACGGGCGCAAAGTGATGCCAATCGCTTCCGGGTAATTTTATTTTCCGGCTTGCCTCCTTTTTTGCTAAGTTGTTTTTCCGGTTGCTTCTTCTCAACCACCTGTCTTTTTTCTTTTTCTCAGCCCCGCTCTCAAGCTTGGCCCAAGGCCATCGGGCTCTGAGGGATCCGCAAGGACCTCGACCCCTCCTCCTCGTTCAAGCCCGGCACCATCTGGTGCCGGCAACACCTCTGCCTCCCTTTCGGGGGGCACAACAAATTCGGGGCGTGCGGCCCCTTCACTGTCAGATCACCGCACGGAGGAGGATCTTTCCCTCCTCCCGGAACACCAAGACACCGGCGCCAGCAACACCGGCGCCGGAGAAGAAGAAGCTGCCGGGCGGGCGGAGCCTTTTGCTCCTCCCGTCCTCGAAAAGACAACTTCCGCGCCGGAACCTTCCGCACCGGAAGGCTCCAAGACGGGTGACGCTCCTAGCGCTCCCCCTTCTCCACGCACCATCCTCATGCCTCCGCCTGAGGCTCCTCGCGCCCAGCCCTCCAAGGCCGCTCCTGGCGCGCCGCCGGCCAAGACTTCCGGGGCCTCTTCTACCGCGCCGCCGCCCAAGCCCTCCAAGCTCATCAAGGGGAAGGCGACGGCCTCCAGCGCCCCTTCGGGCGGCCAGCAGCCCTTGGTGCTGCACGTCTCCAAGGCTGCCAAAAGCGCCAGCATGAAGGCCACCGGCCTCCTCGGCCGCATTACGGAGTTCCAGCGCCAAGGCCGGGACCTGGGGCACCTCCTGCCCTATGCTCAAAAGTGGAACGCCGCGGACATCACTCCGGCGACCCGCGGAATGGGCAAGGACCGGCTGCCGGCACCTGATCCTGTCGGGGATCGGTGCTCTGAGGAGCACTTCATGCGGCTCCGGGCTGCCGTAAAAGAGCTTGACAGCGCGTGGTATGACTCCACGAACAATCTGACGGTATGTTCTACTAACTTTCAACCTTTGCCGGTTTCTTTGTTTCCGGTTCTGCTTTATCTTTTCCTTAGTTTCATGCCGGTTTCTCTCTTGTCTATCTTCCCAGTCCCCGAGTTTTGTGGTGAGAGCGCAGCTCTTAGCGCAAAACTTAACTTGAGTTTTCAGCGTGAAACCGGCACTGCCAGTCCCCGAGTTTCGGGTTAAACATCTTCTCCTTAACACATAATTTACCTTAGAAACGCGCAAAACCGGCACTGCCAGTCCCCGAGTTTCGGGTTAAGAACTTTGTTCTTAGCGCAAAACTTTATCTTAAAAACGCGCAAAACCGGCACTGCCAGTCCCCGAGTTTCGGGTTAAGAACTTTGTTCTTAGCGCAAAACTTAACTCATTTCTTCTTTTTCTTGAACAGGTCACCGCTGACACTCGGAAGGCCCTCTTCGAGGAGCTTTTATGGGAGCACCGGGAGCTCGCTGAGGCACACGACAAGTGCCAAGGTAAGTTTTTTATTCTACCGGCATCTTTGCTACCGGAAACCTTTTCTCTTTGTGACGCTTACAATTTCTGTTCAACAGTGATCCCGGAAGCTTCCATCGACGCTCTCAAGGAGCAGCTCGCCACGGCCCAACGTACTATTTTTTCCTTTCTCCTTTGAACTTGGTTTCTTTTCAGTTTTACTAGTGTAACCTTGCTAACACTCATTTTTCCGGTTACAGGGGAGAAGGATGAGCTCAGCCGGCAGCACCAGGAGGAGCTGAACGCCCTCAAGACCAGCTATCAGGAGCTCAAGTCTCAGCTGATTCAGCTGGGGCTTGACCACGCCAAGGCCCTCAAGGCCGCTGAAGTGACCGCAGCGGCCAAGTTGGACGAGGCTCTGGAGGATGCTTCCAATGCCACTGTGGTGTTGCGGGCAGAGCTGGAGGAGATGACCAAGGCCCGGAAGGGCGCCGAGGAGAAGGCCGCGCGGCTGGAGGAGGAGCGTAAGGAGTGCGATCAGCTGATCCTGCAGACCGACACACTTGCCCTCCGTAAGTTGTTTTCTTTTACACTTTGACTACTGCATACAAGCCTTTTTTCCTTCGACCCCATTCTCTTTCCGTTATCTTTCCGTCCGGTCTCTCTTCTTCCGGATTCTTTTCTCTCCGGTCTCTTTTTCTTCCGGACTCTTTTTCTTCCGGACTCTTTTTCTTCCGGACTCTTTTCCTTAAGCTTTTTCTTTCTTTGCACAGGCCTCTTTCCGGACTCGCAGAGGTATGCCGTCAAGAAGGTCGACGCGCAGCGCAAGGACAAAGGCCAAGCGGATCTTACCGTGCCATGGACGCCCAAGGACCATCTGGTCGCGCTTAACGCGCGGGTGTCCCATATGCGCTGCGTAGACCGCAATCTTTCGGACATCCCTGATGTAGCTACTCAGCTATACAGGACTTTATGGCCTGGCGAGGAGGTGCCGGACACCTTCTCCCTCATCAGCGACCGTCTGAAAGGTGCCGGCAGGAGGATCCGCGAGTGGCAGTGCTCTGCTGCCCGCGCTGGAGCGGACTCCGCCCTCCGCGTCGCCTGCTCCTGGTACCCGGAGCTCAATCTGGACGCCCTTACCGGCGTGCGCGAAGGCGCAGAAACGGATCTGGACCCGATCCTCTCCACCAAGCGGCAGGATCGCGCGTACCGCATCGCGGAGTATGCCGACATGCGCACCTTCATCCCTCCCCCTCCTGGCGTCACGGACTATCTCGATGAGGAGGAGGGTGAAGCCGAAGAAGAGGTCCCGGGCGATGCTGGTGCCGGCGATGCTCCTCCGGAAACCCCTGCTGCATGATGATTTCCTTTGAAGTGTTTGCTCATTATATCTGTTGGTCCTGTTGCTTTAAGACAATATCTGTTAAATTCTGCCCCGGAATGCCGGGGTCTATGATGTAAGACTCTAAGTTTGCCTGTGGTTGTGCTACAACATTTCCTGCCGGTAAATTATACCGGTAGCTAAGTATTTATGAGTTTGTCTTAGCATAATTGCTTTTGGTTCTGCTTTTATCCTGCACTGCAAAGATTTCTCAATTGCTTCCGCATCCAATTTGATGCATACTTGGTTCTTTTGCCTTGGCTCTGCCTGCCTTCTCTGGGCGTTCTTTGGCGTATGAGCACAAGGTTCTTTTACCAAACAAGCATCTTCTTGAACTTAGAAATAACTTTGAAATTTTGCAAAAAACCGGTTCAACCGGGGTTAGTTAAATTTTTCGGATTGTTCTTTCCTGCTCTCCCTTTTCGCAGTTCATGTGCTTATCCCCTACCGGTTTATCTTGCTTGCCATGAAGCCGGTTTGCGGACAGCAGCAGAGTCGAAGACTCCGGTAGGATTCAGCACACTACTAAACCGAAAAGAAAAAACATTCAATAAGCAACCGGTAAACTGAAAAAATAAACAAGTTACATGCAACTTAAGTTGGGGTAGTCCCCGAGATTCACTCAAGGTTCCGGCATCTTTTATTCATAGCATATAAGGTACAAAAAGGAACTTCTTACACCACCACTTCACGAGTAGAAAGGACGTAATAGAGCTACGTTCCATGGACGCTTGCTCTCCTCTCCGGACCTGTCCGCCTTTCCTTTCTTCCACTCCTGTGCATCGATCAAGTAGTATGCATCATTGTGAAGCACCTTGCTTACAATGAAGGGACCTTCCCATGGTGGCAAAAGCTTATGCCGGCCTTCAGTGCGCTGCACCAGGCGAAGTACAAGATCTCCTTCCCGGAAAACTCTTGGGTTAACCTTCCGGTTATGATAGCGTCTTAGGTTTTGCTGGTAAATGGCTGTTCTTGCCAAAGCCAGCTCTCTTGCTTCTTCCAGCAAGTCGACATCATTTTCTCTGGCCTCCTTGACCTCTTGCTCAGTATAGAGCTGTACCCTTGGTGAATCATGAATGATATCGGTTGGTATCACCGCTTCTGCTCCATAAACCATGAAGAAGGGAGTGTATCCGGTAGACCGGTTTGGAGTTGTTCTTATACTCCACAGTACTGATGGTAGCTCATCGAGCCAACATCCTGGTGACTTTTCCACCGCATCAATGAGTCTAGGCTTGATACCGGAAAGCACCAAGGCATTCATTCTTTCTACTTGGCCATTGCCTTGTGGGTGTGCCACTGAGCACAAATCCAACCGGATGTTCTTTTCTTCACAGAACCTTTTGAACTCGCCTTGAGCAAAGTTGGTTCCATTATCAGTGATGATGCTGTGCGGGTATCCATACCGCAAAATGACATCTTTCAAGAATTTCACAGCTGTATGCCCATCACACTTTGCGATAGGTTTTACTTCTAGCCACTTGGTGAACTTATCCACCATCACCAAGATGTGAGTCATGCTGCTTCTTGCAGTTTTGAATGGTCCCACCATGTCAAGGCACCAAACGGCGAATGGCCATGTTAGCGGTATTGTCTTTAAACCGGATGTTGGGGTATGGTTTTGCTTGGCGTACCTCTGGCAGCCGTTGCATTTTCTTACCAAATCCTCAGCGTCCTCCAAAGCAGTGGGCCAATAGAACCCATGCCGGAATACTTTTGCTACTAAAGCCCTTGATGAAGCATGATGCCCACATTCTCCTTGGTGAATTTCCTCAAGCATTTCTTTTCCTTCCTCCGGTTCCACACATCTTTGAAGGACACCGGTAACGCTTCTCTTGTACACCTCACCATTGATGAATGTGTAAGCTTTGGACCTTCTTTGTATCCTCCTTGATTCATTTTCGTCAGCCGGCAAGGTGCCGCTGATCAGGAATTCCTTAATAGGTTTAACCCATGATGGTATTTCTCGAACCAAAAACACCGGTGCATCTATCTCCATGCTATCTACCAGCATCGTTTCTTCCGGTTTGGGTACAGCAGTCCCCGAGCCTACCGGAGCAGTCCCCGGGTTCCCTTCATCGATATCCATGGGTACTACGTGTGACTCTGGTACAAAAATTGATTCTGATTCCGGGCTCGGCTTGATCGATGGCACTCTTAGGTGAGCCAAAGCTATTCCGGGAGGAATCTCTTGCCTAGATGAGCCCAACTTGGACAAAGCATCCGCGGCTTCATTTTCTGCTCGCGGCACATGGTGAAACTCACATCCTTCGAAGAATCCGGCAATCTTTTGCACGTGAAACCGGTAGGAGGCCATGTTGGCATCTTTTGCATCCCAATCTCCTGAGCACTGCTGTACCACAAGGTCTGAATCGCCATAGCAAATGATCCGGTGTGCACCGATTTCTTTTGCGACCTTAAGCCCATGGATCAAAGCCTCATATTCAGCGACATTGTTCGATGCCCTGAAATGTACTTGCAAAACATACCGGAGGTGGTCTCCTTTTGGTGAAGTAAGTACTACACCGGCACCTAGACCTTCCTTGAGCTTAGATCCATCAAAGTGCATCTTCCAGTACTCTATCCTCTGATCTGGTGGTTTGTATTGCATCTCCGCCCAGTCAACAAGGAAATCAGCCAACGCCTGTGATTTTATGGCATCTCTTCTTTCATACACCGGCACGTATGGTGATATCTGGATCGCCCATTTTGCAATCCGGCCGCTGGCATCTTTGTTGCACATGATGTCGGAAATTGGTGCTTCACTCACCACCTTCATGGGGTGCTCCTCAAAGTAGTGCTTGAGCTTTGTGGCGGCCATGTACACGCCATAAGTCATTTTCTGGAAGTGAGGGTAGTTTTGTTTTGAGAGGGAGAGCACCTCGCTCAAGTAGTATACCGGCCTCTGGACGGTTTTCTCTTCCTCTTCTCTTTCAACTACAACTACTACACTCACAACCCGGTTTGTTGCTGCTACGTATAACAGCATAGGCTCCCTTTCTAGAGGTGAGGCCAGTATGGGTGCTGTGGCTAGCATTGTTTTTAGCTCTTTAAACGCTGCGTCTGCCTGAGGGGTCCAGACGAACGTGTCAGATTTTTTCATGAGAGCATAGAGTGGCAGAGCTTTTTCTCCCAACCTGCTTACAAACCGGCTCAGCGATGCCAAGCTTCCGGTAAACTTTTGCACATCTTTTAACTCTCGAGGGATAGCCATTCTTTCTATTGCCCGGATCTTTACCGGATTAACCTCTATGCCTCGGCTTGAAACCAGGAAACCGAGCAGCTTGCCGGCGGGGACACCAAAGGTACATTTTGCCGGATTGAGTTTCATCCGGAACCGCCTTAGGTTATCGAATGTTTGCCGGATGTCATCGATTAAAGTGTTCTTTACCTTAGTTTTTATCACGATATCATCCACATAGACTTGCACATTTTTTCCAATTTGATCAAACAAGCATTTTTGCATACAGCGCTGGTACGTTGCACCAGCGTTGCGCAACCCAAAAGGCATAGTGACATAGCAATAAGCCCCGTGCGGGGTAATGAACGCAGTTTTTATTTGATCTTCCTTTTTCAAGGGAATCTGGTGGAAACCGGAATAGGCATCCAGGAAGGACAACAACTCACACCCAGCAGTTGAATCAATCACTTGATCGATTCGTGGCAAAGGAAAAGGATCTCTTGGGCAAGCCTTGTTCAGGTTGGTGTAGTCGATGCACATGCGCCACACCTTCGGAGCTTTTGCCTCCAGGTTCTCATCTTTCTTCTTTTCAACCATTACCGGATTGGCCAGCCACTCTGTGTGCGTGACCTCCACAATGAATCCGGCAACAAGCAGCTTGGTTACCTCTTCTCCTATGATCTTTCTTCTGTCTTCAGCGAACCGACGCAGTGGTTGCCGCACCGGCTTGGCATCTTTCCGGACGTTTAGAGAGTGCTCAGCCAGCTCCCTCGGAACACCTACCAAATCGTCAGTTGACCAGGCAAAGATATTCCGATTCTCACGGAGGAAGCTGACGAGCGCGCTTTCCTATGCTTGGTCAAGGCCGGCACCGATACGAACGGTGCGCTGCAGGTAAGCCGGATCCAGCACAATGTTCTTTGTTTCATTGGTTGGCTTGAATGCCGGTGTGCCCATGTTTTCACTCATTGCCGCTAAGCTCATTTGTGAGGATTGAGCCAGCGCAACAGCTGTCTGCATTCTTTTCTTTTCCTCCGCGATCACCAGCGATTCTGCTAGGTTTGATCCGGCAGATGCAGTTTCCAGTGAGATCTTATAGTTTCCCACCACAGTCAATGGCCCACGAGGTGCCGGCATCTTCATCTTGAGGTAAGCCGTATGAGTGGTGGCCATGAAAGCAGCCAACGCCGGTCTCCCCAGCAACGCATGGTAGGGACTGTCTAGATCCACCACCTCAAACTCCAGATTTTCCACCCGGCAATTGTCACGTCCTCCAAATGCCACGTCCACCCGAACTTTTCCTATCGGGGCACAGGACAAGCCAGGGACGATCCCATGGAACGTTGTGCGCGTTGGCTGAAGCATGTTTTCTGTTATGCCCAGCGTTTGCATGGTGTGCTTGTACATGATGTTGATGCTACTGCCATTGTCTATCAGCACCTTGCTGAACTTCACTCGAGTTTGCGGCCCTTTCATGATTGGGTCCACAACAAGAGCATATCCACCCGGATTCGGCATGATCTTTGGGTGATCCTTGGATGACCAGGTAATTTCCTGATTGGACCACATCATGTACTTGGGAACTGCCGGCATCACAGCATTGACCTCCATGGAGCGCCGGTGTACACTTTGCCGGTCTGTTGGCTCAGTGACAAAGACAACACAGCACAGATGCGGATCTTCGTAAACATTCCGGCCTAAAGGTGCCGGTGGAGGTGGCTGGTTATCATTTTGCTCCACCCGGTTAACTTGGCAGAATGCTTCTTTGCCGGTTTGGCTGCACCGGTAAGGCGTTTGCCCGGTAAGTGGTGGTGGTGGCGGTAAGCTGTTGTTGCTGCTGCGGCATGTCTTGCGGTGGCCGCGCATCTTTCACTGTTCCTTTTTGCATCAAGTACTTGGTCCAGGTACAATCCTTCGTCAGATGGTTTGACGGATGTGCCGGATTCGGCGTGTGCCACCGGCAAGGTTGATCCATAGCAGCTTCCATGGTGTATTTTGCGGGTTCTTGCCAGTTCTTCTTCTGGACCCAAGGTTTCTTTTCCACCCATTGTTTCTTAGGACCCGCCCATGGCTGCGATCCGGTTTTTTGCCTCTGGCTGTCGCTGGCCTCAAAGTTTTCCTGCACAGCGGCAACTTGCTGCGGACCGTACCTTCGATCCGGAAAATCTTCTCTTCTTTTGTTATTCCGGTTGTCCTGGTGCTGTTCGTGGCGCAGCTGTTCCGGCTCCGGTTGCACTGCCGGCTGCGTTGGGTCTCCCAACGCATAGCTATCCGCCACACGTATCATTTCTGCCAACGTTGTCGGCATGTTGCGCTGCAACTTTTGCCACAACGGTGAACCTCTTCTGCATCCACTGCTAAACCAAGCAATGGCTTGTGCCTCGATCACCCCTTCACAGGAGTTCCTTGTGGTGTTCCACCGGGCTAGATAATCCCGGTCTGTTTCGTTCGGGCGCTGCACGCACAGAGCAAGTTGCTGCGGCCTGTTTGGCCTCTGATAGGTGCTGCTGAAATTGCTCACAAAGGCCTCCTCAAAATCCAGCCAGCCATTTATGCTTCCTGCCGGCAAGTTGTTTAGCCAGATTCTTGCTGGTCCAACCAAAAACGATGGTATGATCCTCACGGCCCAACGCCGGTTTCCTCCTCCTGCTACGGTTCCTCCACCGCCTGCAACGTATACCGCGGTCACGTAATCCGCGAGCCAATCTTCCGGCTTTGTGGTGCCATCGTATGTTTTTGTGTCTCGGGGCAACATAAAGTTGCGAACTGGTGGTTTTTCTTTCATGATCCTTGGGCCAAAACACTTTGGACCTGGAGGACCTTCCTCCTCGATCATTTCTGACAAGTATACTCTATCCAGACGGTGCCTCGCATCCCGTTCCGGTAAGTATCTCTCTCCCAGGCGTTCTCCCAATGGGTTCCGGTATGCTGCCGGTCTCGTGGAATCGGCTTCATCGTAACATTCCGGTACCGCGGCCCTTGCCTGCCGGTACCTTGGGGGCTCTATTTCCTCCTCCTCGTACGCTGCCCTTGCAGCTCGATAGTTTTGCCCGGTCTCATATCTACCGGCATGATTGTTTCCGGCATAGCCTCTGGCGTAGCCTCGCTCTGCCCCTTGGCTTTTTCTTCCGGCATCATGTTGCCCGGCTTGTTGCTTTCCGGCAAGAACCGGATCATACACAGTCATCTGCTGCGCATTCACATCTTTTTCTCTTCTTCTATCCGGATGGGGGGACGAAGCCTGCCCATGGGACTTGCTACCGGCATTCTTTGTCGAACGCGCGGATTTTGAGGCCGCTGCCTTGTTCAGCTTAGCCAGCTGCTCAGCATTTTGCTGCTCTATGGTTTCCAGCAGCTCTCTAACACGCTCTTGTTGCTTTACCAGAGCCTCTCCGGAAAGCGACTCGCACAGCTCTACTGCAGCCTTAGCAGCTTTTATAGTTTTATCCGGGCTGCTATACTTAGGCTTTTCCACGATGCTAACAGATGCAGAGGCGCTCTTGCCGGTAAGAATCTCTTTGCGCAAATCTTGATCTAGGTTGCGAGCTTTTAGCCGGTTTTCTGGCATCCTAGCAGCATGCGCGCTAACAGAAGCAAAGCCATGGGCAGCGTTATACTCACGTACGGTTAGGTTCAGCTCGCGCTGCGCCCTGACGATGTCCTTGCCGCTCTCCAGCATCTTCTGGCGCTGCGCCTCCAGCTCCCGCTGAGCCGCTGCCGGATCGATGTTACGCGCGATGGGGGTGGCGAGGGCGTTCATCGCCGCTGGAGCGGTGTCTCCGGTGGCGCGGATGATGCTCCCGCTGCGCCTGCGCCGCGCTCCAGCGGTGGCTTAGCCGCACGGGTCGAAACCGCGCGACCGGCACCTTCAGCCGCAACCTCCTTTCCTGCACCAGCCACACCGGTCATCATTACCTCGACGCTGCCGGCGGCGCGGCCAGCACAGAGCCATCTTGGCGGGTCCGGTGCCACCAGCACCGGCGAGAGGCGCTGGCGCACGGGGACGGTGCCGAAGTAGACGCGGTGGCTGCCGAATTCGATGATGCGGCCGTTCTTGGGGAAGACGCCGCCGTTGGCGAAGCAGCCCGCGTTGTCGTTGATGAAGTCCATGGCGTAGATGCTCTGCACCAACGCGGACACCGTACGCTCGCCGGAGACCTCGAGGACGCCCGCCCGAATGTGAACTCCATCAAGCGCCACTTCATGCCCCACGGTGGGCGCCAACTGTCGTCGTGGTGAACGAGCAGATGCCATAGGATGGCTTAGATTGGGGCCGAATGGACGCAAGAGGATTCGGGGGAGGGTTTGCGATCAGGTGGGAAGAGATTCCGGATGGTTTCCTCAAGAACTTGGCCAAGGCCAGAGGTTGAAGAAGAAAGACACAAGGAAGAACTCCCTCTAGATCACCATGTTCATAGATTCACACAAGTTACAGGCTCTGCCTTCCTACATGCACGCGTACATACATCGTGCCCGCAAGGAGGGCTGCCCCCTCTCCTTATATAGGGGAGAGGGTGGCTTACAGTGCAAGGAACCCTAATGGCATCTTTGACTGGACAAACTACTTTACAGAGTTACTGTACAAAGCTACTTTAATCATGAGTGACGCCGGGGTCCTCTTTAATCAGGGCTGCTGATGTCCTCCGGCTTCTTTGGACATCACCTCTCTCTTTGGTGCCAGGGCTCTGAATAAAGTTACTTTGCTTAGCTCATCCTTGTCTTCTTGCTCTGAAGAGAATCTTTGACCAGTCCTGCCGACTGGCACTCCTTTCCGGTATCTTCTATACCGGTTTCCGGCATACCCCTTTGGGGATACCGGCTTAGCCTTGCTCTCCCGGATTCCTGCTAGGCTTCCGGTAAAAACATTAAACCGGTATCTCGATGGCTCAAACCATCCGGTTTGGCATGCCTTTGGCATACCGGGGGTTATCCCCCCAACAGTGTCGATGGAGGAGCCTTCCGGGGGCACTTCCTCGTCCCGGCGGCGTGCCGGAACAGAGACTCCTGTCCCCCAGATCTTGGCTTCGCGATGGCGGCGGCTCTGGAAGGTTTCTCGTACCGTGGCTTTTTCGTATCGAAGATTTAGGTCAGGGACCTTTAAATAGGCGAAGAGGCGGAGTCGGAAGGTTGACGAGGCGGCGACACAGTAGGGGGGCGCGGCCAAGGCCTGGGCCGCGCCGCCCTGTCATCTGGGGCCCACAGGGCCCTCCTCTAGCGGCTCTCGGGTGTTCTGGAAGCTTCATGCAATTCTAAGATGCTGGGTGTTGATTTCGTCCAATTCCGAGAATATTTCCTTACTAGGATTTCTGAAACCAAAAACAGCAGAAAACAGGAACTGGCACTTCGGCATCTTGTCAATAGGTTAGTTCCGGAAAACGCATAAAATCATCATAAAGTGTGAACAAAACATGTAGGTATTGTCATAAAACAAGCATGGAACATAAGAAATTATCGATACGTCGGAGACGTATCATGGCTCAGCAAGTCATGAACCAATGTGATGCTGTCAATGATAGCATGGTGGCATACAAGGAAGTGTACAATGAGCTCGAGAAATTATTTGATGGATGCGAGGTAAATCACATCCGCAGGCTGAGCAATGATGAAGCCGATGTTCTCGCAAACATCGGGTCGCAGTGCCTCGCAATTCCACTAGGTGTGTTCTGGGAAGAGATAACCGAGAGGTCCACAAAGCCGAAGAAGGCACAGAAGAAGCATAAGGATGAGAAAACCTCGACAACCCCTAAAGAAGCACTAGAAGAAGAAGAGGAACAGGAGCTAGTGATGATGGTGCAGGTCCCATGGATGCAAGCGTACATATCATACATCTTAAGGAAAGAAATACCAGACGACCCAGTTGAAGCAAGGCGAGTTATTAGACGATCTAAAGCTTTTACGGTGGTCAAAGGGGAGTTGTACAAGCGAAGTATTTTGGGTATGTTACAAAGGTGCGTTACACCTGAAGAAGGAAGGATAATCCTGAAGGACATACACGAGGGAATATGTGGGCATCACGCGAGCAGTTGAGCTATTGCAGCCAAGGTTTTTCGAGCTGGATTTTACTGGTTGATAGCAATTGAGGACGCAAAGGAGATAGTACGAACTTGTGACGCATGCCAGAGATTTGCCGCGAAACCTCATTCTCCGGCAGCGGAGCTGATGCCAATACCGTTGTCTTGGCCCTTTGCTCAATGGGGCCTCGATATGGTGGGAAAGTTACACAAGGCCTCGCCAAGAGGATACGAGTACATGCTCGTCGCTGTCGACAAATTTACCAAGTGGATAGAAGCAAAGCCGATAAATTCACCAGATGCAGCATCGGCAATAAAGTTCGTGAAAAGCATTGTTTTTCGGTTTGGAGTACCTCATATCATCATCATGGACAATGGCAGTAACTTTACATCCAAGGAATTCAAGGCATACTGCGCGGAAGTAGGCATCAAATTGCACTTCGCGTCAGTTGGGCACCCGCAAACCAATGGTCAAGTCAAGAAAGCCAATGATATCATCTGCAATGGTATCAAGAAGCGCTTGTTAGGACCGCTGGAAAAAGCTCGACATACTTGGCCAGAAGAGTTGCCAAGTGTATTATGGAGTATTCGAACAACGCCAAATACAGTGACACAAGAAACTCCATTTTTTCTGGTCCATGGAGCTGAGGCAGTACTGCCGATAGAAATAGAGCATGATTCTCCAAGAATCACAGAGTACGATGAAGAAACTTCCAGAAGAGCACTAGAGGACGATGTCGATGCACTTGACAAAGCTCGAGATGAAGTAGTATCACGGGTCACCAAGTACCAGCAAGATCTGAAAAATTACCACAGTCGACGTTTGCGGCCAAGATCCTTCCAGGTTGGAGACCTAGTTTTACGACTCAACCAAAACAGCACTGAAAAGCTCGAGTCGCCATGGCTTGGCCCTTACATCGTCACAAAAGTAATCGAAGGAGGAGCGTACAGGATCAAGGAAAAGAAGACAGGAGTTCCCGAGAAAAACCCCTGGAATGTGGCGCAACTCAGGCGGTTCTACGCTTAGAGTCGAAATATAGTCGTCCTTTGTAAAAATACAATGTACTGAAACGCCCGCGAGTTTTCAGATGCACGCTTTTCCTTTTCAGGGCACCGAGTGGGGCTGGAAAGGTTTTTAATGAGGCGGGCCCGTGGTGCTGCAATATAGTAAAAGATATTGGTGATATACATCTTTCTTCATCGACAGGCTCGGGGGCTCATAACCCACGGCAACAATATATATATATACTCTCGCAAAATAGAAAATTCATCGAGACGAAAAAATAAACCTGAGCTCCAGCCAAAGGCTCGGGGGCTTCACAATATAGAGTACACTTTACAATATAGACAACTTCATTGTCAAGAAGAATTCGACACAAAAAAAAGACTTCTCGCAATATAGTACAACTCAGTTGATACCTAATATACTATCTATGGTTAAACCTTTGTTGTTTGCAGCAGTGGTAGTATGTTCAGCATAGCTCCCTCTTACAAAGAACTCAGAGTCCATTCGAAGAAGTTCGTCCATCATCTCTTCAGCAACAGGAGTTGCAATATCATTGATCTTGTCGATGTTCCTTTTTCGTTTCGACTGCTTGGCCAGACACTTGGCGACAATCTTCGTCAGATCTAATTTTCGGTAGCAGATCTGTATCATAATCATGGTGAATCTTGCTCCAGCAGACAGTTGAGCTCGCACAAAATTATGGATACGAGGGGCATCCCGAAATTTTTCCATCAGAGCAGGAAGGGTGTACGGTATCTCGTTCCGAGGAAACATGGTGCTGTAAACCAAAGACAAGGTTTTTGTACAAAAATCAAGGAACTCGTGAACTTGACAAGCGCGGTCTTGAAATCTGACAATTTGTCGGGTGCGTTCTGGAGTGGCCCAGAACAGAGAACCATGATCAAAGCGAAAGGTTAACCAGAAGATTGGTCCTTGTGTCTACCCTTTGGTCTTCAGCAGCAGTGTCTAGAAAGGAACCTATTTGGCGACAACACAAGAATTACAAAGGAGGAAACAGCGAAACAACAGAAGAAGTTTTTGTTTGCAACAGCATACCTGACATATCCAAACTGGCTTCATTCATCAACTCAAGCATAAAATTGTCTCGAGTGGTAGCCTTTGCAGCTTCAGAAATGGCGGCTTCCTTGGCAGCTATGGCTTCCTGAGCCTGTTGCAGCGCTATTTTCTCTTTTTCGGATGACTTTCGAGATTGCTCCATCATCACAAGTGTTTGCTTCTTCGCATACTGAAGTTGTTGACGAAGTTCCTCCAAGTCCTGCCCTGAACCCTTACTCGAGGAATCTTCACCAAATTCACTATCAATAGGCGTTTTCTTCGAGCGAGAGGAAGCAGGAAAAACATCGGAGGGACGAGGAGTTGAAGTGTAGTTATCAAATATCAACTGAAAACAAAAGGTTCGACATCAATCATCAAGCAAAATAGAATTCCATTGATTTTCAGAATATTTACAAGGCATTACAATGGAGGACACCCTAGTGAACTAGTGGGAGAAGTGTCGCCAAAAGCTACTTTGGCGACAGCAGCAAAAGGAGGAAAGAAAAAAAGGAACAAATAAAAAAGACGGGGTGGTCTACTTGACCTCCGGCTTGGATGAGCTTGGCGCAGGAGTTGGCTTGCAACCGAGGAAGGTAAGGATTGGCTTGGAGTTAGGCTTGGCAGCCTTGATCAGAGATTGCCATTTCTTCGTCTCCATCTCTTTTACCTCGCCAACTTTGGCCCAGTCGATGTCTTGCTGGCTGTCAGCAACCAGAGCAATGGTGCCCTCGACGCCAATCTTCAGGCCTTCTTGCCGAAGTTTAAGCCCAAGATCTTCTTGGGAGTTGAAGTGATTGGCGAGATTTGTGAAAATCTTGGGCTCTTGTGTCTTCGGGAAGAAATAAGGAAAAAGGCGCGACAGACCTGCTCTGGCTTCAGCAAGGCCTTCACGTGCTTCTTCTCCATGAAATTCAAGAAGGGAAAGCTTGTCAAGCAGCTGATCGCCTTCAGGACACTCCAAGTCAAAATCTTGATGTGTTTTCCCTACAAAGAAGCAAAAGAAAGATTGTCAAAAGATTGCGCAAGGGTAAATTTGACAACCCGTAGAAGTAGCAAAAGTTTGAGGGCTTACTGACAAAACGTCGACTTTGCGATTGCAAGCGACTAAGGATTTCAGCTTCACGAACAGCTTGTTCGGATATGTTGTCGCTCAAGGCAGTTTCCATGTCATGAAGTTTTTGTCGAAGACCTTCGACAGCGGCAGCCTTTGCTCTAGCCTTTTTAGCATCTGCTTCAGCCTTCTTACGAGCCTTTTCACTTTGCTCTAGTTTTCGAGCAAGTGCATCAGCACGCTTGTTGGCTTCCACAAGGTTTTCTGCAAAAATAGTCGACAGCAATCAAAATCATGATGAGAAAGGAGGGAGAGGTCATTTGCAAGAAGAAGTAGCAAAATATTACCTTCGGCTTTGTTAGCATGGTCTAGGTACCCGACGAATTGGGTACGGAAACGGATGAATTCCTTAATCAAAGGCTGACAAAGAAAGATAGAGAAAGGAAGCATCAATACAGTAAAAAGCTCGACAGCAAAAAGTAGAAGAGAGAGAAAAACAAAAAAGAGTCGATAGCATCAAAAATTACTTTGCACAAAAGAGGAGAAGTGAGGAACTTACATCATCCAGAGGAGGAGTCGTGGAGCCACCAAGTTGTAGGGCAGGCTCCGTGATTGGCTCGACCCTTGCCCTCTTTGGCGAAGGGGCACGGGGGCTTGCAGGTGGAGTTGGGTGCTCGGTGTTTTGCTGAGGAGGCGAAGATTCATCTCCATCAGCTTGAGCTTCAGAAACAACTAAAGTACGCGACATACTCGTTCGAGCAGTCACGTCAATAGGTTGATCTTCACCCTCGTCGCCGCTGCCATAAAATGGCGACAATATAAGAATCAACATAGACAAAAACGTCGAGAGCAAAACAACAGCGAGCAATAGAGAACTTACGAGCTAACAAAGGCATCATCATAAGGGTTGAAAGCTGTTTTCCTTTCAGAAGGACCAGCTTCTTCGGCTTTGGACGTGCCGGAATTGGTGACTTCATCCCTTTTCCTCTTGTTCCTTGGAGAAACAGCGGAGGGAAGGGAGTGTGTCGAGGCAGTGGCCTCAGACTCAGCTTCTTTTTCAGAGGAAGCCGCGGATTTGTGAGAACCCGCGACTTCAATCTCAGGACGAGAAGTACCCTGGGGGTCCTCATCGACAATGGTACGTTCTTCGACTTCTCCACCTTTAGGAAGAGGAGGAAGAGAAGCCAGAACAGGGTGGTTCTGCAAAAAATAAAAAGTGTCGACAAAAAGTTATGCAAACGATGCTAGCAAATATAGTAGTCGGCAAATATTAAAAGCTCGAGAAGGCAATATAGTAGTTAAGAGGAGCAAGTACCTCGGGACGGGGATTGGCGCCACCATATGGCGTAATGCGGCAAGAGGATGGAATGGTATCCTTCTTGCTGAGCGATGAGATCCTTCGGATCAGTTTCTCCAAATCCTTCACAGGAAGGTCTTTGGAGAGCCTGTCGACGTCTTCTTCTCCAGCATACACCCAAAGGGGATTTTTGCGAGCTTGGAGAGGCTGCACTCTAATCCTCAGGAAGTAAGCTGTGATCTGGATACCCGACAGCTCCTTGCCATGGGTGTTCTGGAGCTCGTGAATGCGAGTCATCAGCGCCTCTGTCGCCAATTTCTCATCTTCGGTAGCTTCAGCATCCCAGGAACGGCGGCGAAGGATTTTGGCTCCTCCATCGAAAGGGGCGATATTGTTCTCCACTGAATCGGAGCTCTCTTCGTGTACATACAGCCATCTCTTACGCCACCCTTGGACGGAGTCGGAAATTTGACGTCGAAATACTCGACGTCAGAACGAACACAGATAACAACGCCGCCGATGTTATAGACGACGTTGTGGGAGCCATTACGGCGGAGGCAGAAAATGCGCTTCCACAGAGCCCAATTAGGTTGGACTCCGAGGAAGCATTCACACAGTGTGATAAAAATCGACACGTGCAAGATGGAATTGGGCGTCAGCTGATGCAGTTGAAGCCCATAGACAAAAAGAAGACCTCGAAGAAACTCGTGGATAGGGGGAGAAAGACCGCGGATGAGATGGTCAACAAAACTGACCCGGTACTCGATTGGAGGCGATGGATAGCTCTCCTCCTTGGGGAAACGCATCGCGTTCTCCTTCTTGGTGAACCCCAGCTTCTTCAGCAGGTTCATATCCTGGTTGGAGATCTTGGATCTCTCCCACTCCAGATCTTCGGCGGCCATCTTGGATTCGGGAGTGCTATGCCTGGTCAGACACGCGCGAGGTGGCATCAATGAGCGTGGAGGAGAAAGGTGCGAGCGTGGTTGAGCGCTTGAAGCAATGGGAACAGTGGAGGATCTTGCAGAGGAGAAACAGAGGTGCGGCGCGAGCGAAAGTACTGACGGAGGAAGACGATGACCTTAAATAGAGGTGCGGTGAATCGACGCACCGTTGGATGAAGAGTTTGCGGGATAGATGGTGTACACGTGGACAAGGGGTAAAAAGTAATTTCATCTAGACGAGAAAGAACAGGAGCTACAATACGTGCGCCAGGAAAAGTGGAGGACGTGTGTCCCCCACTTGCACAACGTGTCTACTTGATGAGCAATTTGGGCCCGCACGGCAGAGAGAGAGCAGTTCTCGCGTTTTCCCGATACAGTGGTCGTGGCTATCGTCAGCAATGATGTCACCTTGGCAAGAGAAAAATTCGGCTAAGCAGCTTTATAAGAATGGCGACAGCAGAAGATTGTGGATTATTTCGGGAGCCTTTGATCAAATACAAGTTTTTGATCAAATGCTCGGGGGCTACTTTGGAACAATGAAAACCTCGAGAATGACAAAATAGAAATGGCGAGAGCCTATGATCAAATACAAGCATTTGCTCATAGCCTCGGGGGCTACTGTGGTGACCCGGCATACCACTGCATGGTGTAGTATGCAAGTCTGATATAACACCAATGAAACACTGTTCCACTAGTATTATATCGCTCAGAGTGGTACAACAGAAACATATGCGGGTCCAAGGCATGTCTATAGAATTACATACAGACTTTGTTACATAAGATCAGCACAGCCTCCTACTTTACAATGAGGTAAATCTGCAAATAAACTCCAGAAGAACGACTCGTAGTCTAATCTTATCACGAACTCTATTAGTAGAGTATTTGACTAGCTATAGGGGCTATGAATAGATTCTAGCTAAATAGGAACTAGGTTTAGGAAGCTAGTTCCCTTCTATGGCTAAACTAGGTTTTCTCCTTGTTGGATGTGGTATCTGGCTCCTCTGACAGGGTCCTGTCTCTTGAATTATTTGTTGACTCCTCGGCCTTCGAGTTGCACTGTAGATCCTCCTTCGTGGCCTCCATATCTAAGCAGGGGATTTAAGAGTGGGATGAGTACGAGTGTACTCAACAAGTTCATTATAGGAAAGATGTGTTTAATGCACTAGCTACGGCATTAGACCAGAAAGTCTAATACCAATGCAAGTTTTCATAACCATTTCTTCAAAAGGTTGCTTTTATTCAGAAGAACTATATCCGTCAGCCTTCACCGGTTTACTAGAACTTCATGGAGCTCCTTTCCGGCCGCGTTCGCAGTTCCATATCCCGGAACAGGGAGTGACAGGTCACGGTTCTTTACACTCTGCAGAGGTGTGTTGCTTTACCCATAAGAGATCTTAACCTTGGTGCCAACCAAGCTGCAGGCTTGTCCACACTTCCTATGGTGTGAGGCCTGGTATAAGGTCTAGCCAATCATGTTCCTCCGCTACCTCGCACACCCACCCTTTGTTGCAAACTCCGACCCTGGGTCCACGTCGGTTCACTTACACCATTTAAGGATGGGCCCCGACCACGCCAACAATACAGGGCTCTACCATACATTCCTACGCCGGTAGCTACAACCCATCATAGACCGCAATACCGTGGGGACTTAGGACTCCCCAGCCTCACCGCTTGCTCCTTCGGGCGACAAGTGTACTATGGACAATGCCGTGGGGACTTAGGACTCCCCAGCCTCACCACTTGCCCCCTTGGATTACAAGTGTACTACGGTAAAGCGCATCCGTTGATGAACGAGAGGTGGAAACAGTTTTGACTACTCCGTCCCACTCCGGATCTTATGGTTAACACGGGTATTACGGCACAAGAATCACTGGACGACATTTGTTGTTTAATCCTAGATGGATATAAACCCTTGCAATGGAACCTCCACCATATCAACACAATCCATGGTTCCATTGCCAACCACATAGTCATATTCATAATTCTGAAAATAGTGGTTTTGGTTTTTATGCAATAATGATAATCATAGTACTTTGCAAGTAATTTGATAAAGATACTCAAATGACATGAGCAAGCGATGAACTTGCCTTTCTTGACTGCAAGATTATGTAGACAAGGTCTTCGATACGCAATAACTCCAAATTCTGAAATAGCATCATCGTCCGGTAAGGACGATGTTTAAAAGCAAGGATGCAATAATGCATAAGTATGAGATGCAATCGCTCTAAGCGTGTCCTAACCCCGATGATTTAGGATTAGTGAGTTGTATTGATTAGTTCAGGGTGTGTTGCACTTTTAGAGTGATTCACAAACAAGGTTCTTATTCAGGTGTGAGTACTTGGTATCATAAACATGTGCTGCAATATATCATAGCAATAGCATTAATAGCACACAACAATAAGATTTAGTGTAATCCTAACATGTAATGAATAGTGGTTGGTTTTAGCGCTATATGCCCTGGTTAATGATTGATTATTATATACTTCAAAAGAATAACTTTGGAAGAACATGTTCTTTGAATAAGAACATGTATGATAATTAGGGTTGTGGAATTCTATGGTTTTCTATGGTTCTAATTGGTTTCTGGAGTAAGTAGTAGATGGACCACAACAGAGTTGGATTCATCAATAGCAGGTGGGGTTATGCCTAGGCATCCTAAGCAATTAATTACACATGGGTGCTATCAAGATTGGTTTATCTTGCTAGTGATAGCTAGCTAGGGTTTATAGGTCCTTATAAGCAGGGTTGATGATGATTCCTTATTTTCTTCAAAAGAATAACTTTTGAAGAACATACTTCTTAGGTAATAAGAAGTATATCAATTTGGGTTTAGGTGGTCGAGGTTTTACTATTGGTTCTATTAAGTAAAGAATAATTGGCTCCTAAATAGGATGGTGGATAAGTATCCAACACTAGTAGGGTTTAGTGGAATATGGTTAGGTAATGCTCAAGATTTGGTTTAGTTGTTCATGAGGTTCATCACATTGGTGTGATGCTAAATAGGAATGAATAAGGATGATGGATTTGGTAATAGGATCTAGGGTTTGCACTTGGTTGACCCTACTTGATTATTTAGGTCTGATGAAGATGAACACATGGGATACCCATATATTAGTGATGGTCTTCTACATTTTATGTGAATATGGCAAGTATTTAGTTGCTATTATTGTTCTATGTTTGAAAAGGAGGTATCAGGATCACATGTTAACTTGGTTTTAGGTTTGGAACCATTTAGGGTTCACATGAACTAATGGAGCTAGGGTTCTAATTGAATTAGGGTTTTAGGTTTCACATAAAATGATGGGTTGTCATATCATTCAATATGGAATTAGGGTTTGCTATTTGCCATATAGTTCTATGATTAATACTTCATTTTAAAGTTGAAGTTATTAGTAATTTGGAAATAAAACTAATATTGAATTTGGCATTTTATTATTTTTAAACAATTAATAATTAAGGTAATTATTAATCAGGGTTTAAATTCTTCAAATAAGGATTTAATAAATTAACAAATAAAGAAAATTAGTTTTAGTGTTTTCTTTATTTATTTTACTGGTTTTTACTTAATTTGGAAAGTTTCCTAATTATTGAATTTTAATTGAATTTAGAATTTAAAGAAAAGGCTTAATTCATAAGTATTAAATAATTGAATTTTTATTAAAAATAAAAATTCCATATTATATTTTTATTGGATAGAGATTAATTTTCTAAGAATTTTTATATCTTAATTATATTTTTCTGAGTTATAATGAATTTTCTAAATTATTTCGAAGTTGCAAGCATTTTCTGGAATTTAAATTTGAAACGAATTGACTAAACACACCCGGCTGGTGTTAGCCAGGGTCACTGGCGAGTGGGCCAATGGTCCACGTCAGCTGCCACGCAGCGTGGACCGAGTCAAAATTGGAACGTGGCAACGGAGCTCACTGCCGGCGGGAAGTCGACGGTGGCTCCGTCGATCCCGGGCACGCTTGGACGGGCAAGTGGTCTCTATCGAAACCGCACGTCACGGGGAACCTACTGATCCTAGCGCCGCTACCTAAAGGTCATCGGAGCATGGTCGCCGGCGAGGTGAAGCAGCGGAGCTTGCAGGCTCACGGTGAGGCGATGATTTGGGATGCAATTAAGCTGGCCGAAGGTACTGAGAGATGCAGGAGCTCACCCGGAGCACAGAGCGCTTGACGGCGAGGTGAATGAGGGTCGGTATCACCGGAAATCATCGGCGCCGGTGTCGGGGAAGATGAGCTCGTCGGCGGGGATACAGGTTGCCCCGGCTCGATTCCTTTTGCACCTTGATCATGTCGAGGGCGGCGGAGACGATGGTGGCTACGGCTTGGACAGGGAAGGTCTCCACCGGCGGCGATTGAAGATGGCCGGGTCGGCCAGGGTTTCGATTTGGGGAAAAAGATGGAGAGGAGGAAGAAACTCTGGGACTAGGGTTCGTCGTGGGCCTTTATACTGCGCCGGGACGCGCCTCGTCACGCCGTCGGTCGAGGAGGAGCCGCCAGCGACGAAGGGAAGAGGAGCACGCCGTCGTGCTGTCCTCCATGCGCACGAAGAGGATGAGGATGACTCCTCCCTCTGTTATTTTGGCGAAGGGGTACATAGGTGGCCTGTTGGGCTGTGACTTGGGCCGAGTTGCTGGGCTGCTCTGCAGGCTGCTACTGGGCTGCTCCGGCCAGGTGAGCCTGGTAAAGTTTCTCTCTTTTTCTTTTCAGTTTTTATTTTCCGTTTTCAATTCTGTTTTATAATTCTTGTTTTAACTCAAATTTAAATCATATGATACCATGCAGGTATCAGATAGTTTGAATTTCAGTAGGACTATTAAAGGATGAATGCTTTCCTGCATTGTTTTTGGGATAAACATTTAATATATGTGAGCTACATTGCAAATTTTTATTAATCATGATTTTATGCATTCATTTTAATTTTCTTTTTCTTGTGTAATCAACTCTGTTTGGGATTATTAGACTTGAGAATTTCTACTCTAAGTGTTTTAGAGTTAATCATTAGGGTTTGGTCTCTCAATTGAGAATTTAGCCCCTTGCATATGATTTTATGTGAACTTTTATTATTAAGATCTTGTAGTTTGAATTATAACCCTATTTCCAGATAGCACTATTATTATATTTAATAACACTTTGAAATATCTAGAGTAGATATTACTCTCATCATGGTTTGGTCTTGGTTATAATGATGAGTGGTTGATCACCACCATGGTTCTAATCAAATGGTTTAGCACTAGGTTATTCTTAAGTTCCATAATAAATCATGAGCTTTAATTAGTGAATAATTCTAGGGTTCTCATCATATTCACCTAATGGCAATTGGTTTGAAGCTCACTTAGGATCTGGTTTTATAATTGTAATCACACAAGTGGTTTATAACTTGGTTTGAGATATAATTCTGGGTTGTAGAATTGAGATAACACCATAGTGCATTGGCTAGGGTTTAATCTCCCCTAACCATGGTAATATGGTTACTTGCTTCATATCTTATGTGCTTCTCTAATCACTGATTTGATAATTGGTTTTATCTTCTACCAATTAACTTCTATTATTATCTCCAATTTATCATTAAAGTAACTACACTGGTTATAGTTCTTTTTATAGTTAACTTTGGTCATATGGATGGATGGTTTCTCATCATATAAAGTATAGAGTTTGATTCTAAAGGTTTTCTTGTGGTTTTTAAGTGGAGAATAGGTGGAGTGTAAATGTGGTAGGATTCTACTTATGATCACCAAGTGATTCACAAGTTAAGGTTGGGATATAAGCTTGGTTTTGATTACTAGTGATCTCCCTATAATTTCATGTGGGGATGAGATCTACTTATCCTGGTAGGGTTTAACTTATCCTCACATACCTCAAGAGCATGATCATGGATTAGGCATGATCAACTTGTTCTTAATATCTCTACCTCAAGTTCTTAGGGTTTATGATCATCACTCAATTTATAATGATCAAGGTTTGGCTTCCTAAGGTCTGTCTCATTAAATAGGTTTCTCACTCCCATGATCAAGCATTGTCTTGATCAACTATGGTATAGTACATCTAATTTACCTTCTTGAATGGTACTACTATGGTTGCCTCTAAAGTTTATATTCCAGGAGAATGCCTGAGATAATATGTTAGGGTTCTACTTAATCAATGATGATTTATTCATCTGGTTATATAGATAGTTCTCTTCCCCAAATCCAAGTGTTGCCTCATTAACTTGAGTGTAACACCATAACTTGAGATCTCTTATATATGAATGGATTATTCTAGGTTTTATGGTTTGTTCACAAGATCTCATTAGATAGTAAAGGGTTATGTCTCCACCTAGATGCTTAGTTGAATTAGTTGTTACTTTACTTCATCAATTCATGGATATGATCTTACTCCATTTGGTATTGGCTAGCTCACCACTCCCAAATGAAATGGTTTAACTCCTAATACTTTAGTTCAATGGTTGTCCTTGATTGCTTAATAAGTAAGGCTGGAATTGGTATGAATGGTCTCTCTCATTTTGGGAAGGACTTTAATACTAACTTAAGGTTAGGCTCCATAGAGGTTGATGTGATCATCAATATCTAGGTTTAACATAATTAGGTTCTCTCTCTAGGAATTGTCTTGAATAATATCCTGGTGTTCCTCTTAAAGATGATGGTTTGAATACTTGGATGTATATCCAAGGTTCAGTTCAAGGTTTATCATTGATCCTCTAATAAGTAACATAGAACTCTCACTTCTCTAGGTTTGATGTATAATAATTTGGAATGTAGAAGGATATATACTTCTTGAGTGGATCTCCTTGTTATAATTCCAATGTTAAAGTGGAATGAATACCATGAGGTTTCATGGTAGGATCATGAATTAGTTTTAAGACATGGAGAAGATAGTCAAGAATGGTTTCTCCATTTTATTGTTACTTGATTTGCAATTGAATTGGTGTTCATATGTTATGACAAGGATTACCATATTATAATCTTTTATAAGATCAAGCAATTGATCATTGAGTATAGTGTTGTTGTGTTGATTATTAGTTCCATTTGATCTAACCCCTTAGATCAATTCATCTCTACCCAAAACAAGGTTTTAGCAAAGTCACATTGAGGTTTATAGCGCTTGACTTGATGAGTTACTTCAATTCCACCAAGGTCAAGTGAAACTTCAGTTACTGTGACAGTTTTACTTTAAAGCGCGAAAATTCCCCAGATTTTCTATGCATGAATGCAATGCACACATCTGTTTCCTCTATTTTTGTAACCCCATTACCTGGGATATTACAGCTACTCCCATCGGGAGCGCTGTTCGCGCACCCGACAGATATGAAAACTTCGAGAAAGAAGGAAAATATAGCAACGTAAGGCGTTGAGCCTACACCCAAGCACAAGTCCTTGGCTGTAGCCTCGGGGGCTACTCCCATCGGGAACGCTGTTCGTGTGCCCGATGAAGTTATAAAAAAGAGAGAAACGGAAGAACAAGTGAGCATATTTCGAGTTATATAAATAACTCTACATATACTCCCATCGGGAGGACAATATAAGTCATCCGTTGACTCAATAAAATGTGCTATTCCAACAGCCGAAAAAGCACTCGACAATATATTCTCAGAACGCCAAAGTTGCGAACAATTTCTGAATGCCGCAAAACTTTGCGAAGGTAAGACCCCAGATCCGTTCTGCGTGGCGTGGCGCCGTCTCTGACGTCGGTTTGCTAATTTTTTCCGTATCAACATATACGAAGAAAAATCCTAACGGACGCGTTAGGTACCCGATAAAATATGACTGGGACTCGACAGAATGGTAAGACCTTAAGCGGCACCTGTCGAAGTTTACACCAGTATCCCGAGATCATGTCCAGGGACGTGATCTTGAAGTAGGTTTTTGCGGATTGCCACTAGAGCAGTTAACTAGTACCTGATCCGTCAAATGAACTAGCCCCAACTACCATTATCCCTGTACAATATATAATTTCGTATCCAAAGATATGTGATGAAGTTCAGAGCTATTGAATGAATATAAAGTTGGAGATTTTCCCTGACTCTGCGATTCAAGCAAAATCACGGGGGCTACTGACATAGGCATCCCCAATGGGCCTGCCGAAGATGGTACCCGGGGTTTACTGAAGGCCCACGACCCGAAGGATAAGAAGAATCGGAAGCCCAAATAATTATTAAGGAAAGCTAGAGTTGTATTAGGAAGCAATACTTGTAATCTTGCGGGATGAGTTGGAAACCCTCCCGAACTCTGTAACTTGTATATCACGAATCCCTCGGCTCCGCCTCCTATAAAAGGGGGAGTCGAGGGACAAAGAAAGCATCGATTCATCGTCTCACAAACCCTAGTTTCCATATCGTCGAGCACTTTTCGGCTGAAACCTTCGAGATCTACTTGCCCTCTACTTCTAACTAAAACCCTAGTCTACAACCCGTAGGCATCGACAAGTTAATCCCTTGTCACTTGGCGAGAAGAAACAAGGGAAGCGGCCTCAATATGGAGCTCATGATCCACCTCAAGGCCAAGCTCAAGGTCTACCTCGACTTGAAGAAAGGCCGCTACCCAAGAAGGATCAAGCCAAGGCTCCCGTTGTGGAGAAATCAAGTGAGAAGAAGGAGAAGAGAAGAACATGCTACATATGCCGTGAGAAGGGCCACATCTCCTCCTTTTGCACTAGTGGTAACTCATCCAACCCTATCTTAATAGATGGTGCTTATTCTCTTTGCAAGGATAAGGTTGGAAATGTGTTTGCCAAATATATGGGCACTCAATGTGGTTTCTCAAAAAGAACCATTTGGGTTGCCAAGCCTATTGAGACTAACTTCTTAGGTCCCAACTTGGCTGGGGACCATCAAGCCAAAATTTGATCAATAGGTACATGTGGAGGGCATGGAGACTTGACTAGTTCATGAAGACTTAGGGGATCTTCATCATTCTTATTTCCTCAAGTCAAGTATTATTCCTTTCATCCTTTACCCATGCACCTCCTTGCGGTAACGAGTCCTCAACTCCTTTACATTGAAAGTTACTCACCCCCTTTTTACATGTGTTGGTTTTGTACCTTGCATGTGGTTGTGTATGTTGTTCCTCCTACTTGCTTATCTTGCTTGCTTGATTTTATATGTTGGGTGGCACATCATGTACAATTGTTGTTAAGTTGAGCCTATGCATCTTGTTGATATCTTAGTTGTTGGCTCGTGTGAGAAATTAATGGACTATCACATTTTGGGGGAGTGATATGCTTTGTGCACTTCACAATCCTAAAATGTGCGACATGATGAATTAAAATTCTATAATGTCCATTAATTATCTCACGTGGTTCTTATTTGCCTCTTGCACGAAAAATGTCTTTATCACATTATGGGGGAGTATTATGCTTTGTGTATCTTACAAGCCTAGAAAATGTGAACACTTGAGGTTGTGTCACATAGAATTGATATTATAAGATTATGTTGTTCCTATGTGACATGTGTGCTCAAACAAATCCCTTTTTGCATAAAATGCTCTTATTGCTATTCTCTTGGATTTTGTTTGTGGGAGTTTGTCTTGCCATGGTTTTACACATTGTGTTGCCAACTCTATATACTCTTTGGAAAATCATGTGTTTCATGTTATGCTATTCATTGCTTGCATGTTTGTGTAACTAATTGAAGCTCTCAAGAATCTCCATTTGCATTATGGTTAAATCTTATCCTTTACCATATGCTTTTTTAGTTGTGAAGATGATCTTGGACATACTCACAAACTACCATATGGATATTTCCTAAATACCTCTTGTCCTTGGACAATTGGTAATAAATTGTGTGGTATTGTTCCGGATCATCCTCACACTTGGCTCATGTGCTCAATTGCTTTACCTCTTGCCAAGAATTTGTCCTTGTGGGTTAGACTCCCATGTGTCTTCCTTGCTTCTTTTGGATCTCCTTATTTCACTTGAACCTTGTTAGTGTTTTGATAAACAATGGTAGAGCGATGATCCCGCATTTGTGCATTTTGTATTCAAATGCAAAATCCTAAATAGTGCACTACTCTTGGGGGAGCTCTCCTATGTTTGTTCGAACACTCTCTTGTTTCAAGAATTTTACTTTGGAAGACGAACCTTTTCTTTTCGGTACTTGTGTGCCATCATGAAAAGTGTTGAAGGTTTGGTTTATTTCGAACCTTACCTTCTTTGGGAGTTGGTTATCTCATTCTTGACATTTGGTTTTACTTTCCTAAAATGAGATAAGTCCTTGAGCATGCTTGTTTTGGACATCATCTTGCTCATTGTGTTAGTTCATTTGTTGAACTTTGGGGTCAAACTTGTGTTGATTTGATTCTTGGATATGGGTTGGACAACCTTTTGACACATCACACGTTTGTGTGCATTGTGGTCTATTTTGCATTTTGTCCAAGTCATATCTCCATTTGGTTCTTGAAAGTCTTACATGCATATTTACTTCATGTATATCTTATGTCATGCTTGCTTTCGTTGATCCAATGCATAGGGAAAACTCCACCATAATCCTAAATCGGCTAAGATGTGCATGAAATTCAAATTCATATCCATATACACATATTTAAGTGGAGTTTATCCTATGTGTTGTAGTTTCACTAACTACTCGGACCCAATTAGTTTGGGGACCATTGTGTGCTTGAGCTTTGTCGTAGGTTCATTGGTGATGCGTTTGGATGCTCGTCTCACTCATGAAGAAGAAGTGGAGGACAAGTGACTATTGGAGGCGAGCTATGATGTTATGACTAACTCATATCTACTAAATCACACCATTGCATCCGGGTAACAAGTATCAATCCCCTCATGCATGCTATCTTGTATCCAACCATGAGGTTATCCTTGCTATTTCATTTGGTGATACTTGTTTGCCTCTCTCAAAGCATCTCAACTATCTCCTTCTCTTGGTGATTCTTGTGATGTCTTTGAGGTGTTTTTGGTTGAAGTTGTTCAATGTACAATGAGATAAATATGAGTCTTTTGATGTGCTATAAAAACAATATCTCATTGGTATATTGTGTTACTTCACCTTGGATATCTGATGCTGGCACGCAGTTAACGAGCCCGTTGGGAACCCCAAGAGGAAGGTGTGATGCGTACAACGGCAAGTTTTCCCTCAGTAAGAAACCAAGGTTTATTGAACCAGTAGGAGCCAAGAAGCACGTTGAAGGTTGATGGCGGCGGAGTGTAGTGCGGCGCAACACCAGGGATTCCGGCGCCAACGTGGAACCTGCACAACACAACCAAAGTACTTTGTCCCAACGTAACAGTGAGTTTGTCAATCTCACCGGCTTGCTGTAACAAAGGATTAGATGTATAGTGTGTATGATGATGTTTGCAGAAAACAGTAGAACGAGTATTGCAGTTGATTGTATTCGATGTAAAAGAATGGACTGGGGTCCACAGTTCACTAGAGGTGTCTCTCCCGTAAGAATAAGCATGTTGGGTGAACAAATTATAGTTGGGAAATTGACAAATAAAGAGGGCATGACCATGCACATACATGTTATGATGAGTAGTGTGAGATTTAATTGGGCATTACGACAAAGTACATAGACCGCTATCCAGCATGCATCTATGCCTAAAAAGTACACCTTCAGGTTATCATCCGAACCCCCTCCAGTATTAAGTTGCAAACAACAGACAATTGCATTAAGTATAGTGCGTAATGTAATCAACAAATATATCCTTAGACATAGCATTGATGTTTTATCCCTAGTGGCAACATCACATCCACAACCTTAGAACTTTCTGTCACTGTCCCAGATTTAATGGAGGCATGAACCCACTATCGAGCATAAATACTCCCTCTTGGAGTTACAAGCAAAAACTTGGCCAGAGCCTCTACTAGCAACGGAGAGCATGCAAGATCATAAACAACACATAAATGATAGATTGATAATCAACATAGCATAGTATTCCATATTCATCAGATCCCAACAAACGCAACATGTAGCATTACAGATAGATGATCTTGATCATGTTAGGCAGCTCACAAGATCCAACAATGATAGCACAATTAGGAGAAGACGACCATCTAGCTACTGCTATGGACCCATAGTCCAGGGATGAACTACTCACACATCACTCCGGAGGCGACCATGGCGGTGAAGAGTCCTCCGGGAGATGATTCCCCTCTCCGGCGAAGTCTTGGAGGCGATCTCTGAATCCCCCGAGATGGGATTGGCGGCGGCGTCTCTGGAAGGTTTTCCGTATCGTGGCTCTCGGTACTGGAACTATTATCGACGAAGGCTTAAGTAGGCGGAAGGGTAGGTCAGGGGGCGCCACGAGGGCCCCACACGCCAGGCCGGCGCGGCCAGGGGGTGGGCCGCGCCGCCCTAGTGTGTCGCCGCCTCGTTGCCCCACTTCGTTTACTCTCCGGACTTCTAGAAGCTTCGTGGAAAAATAAGATCCTGGGCGTTGATTTCGTCCAATTCCGAGAATATTTCCTTACTAGGATTTCTGAAACCAAAAATAGCATAAAACAGCAACTGGCTCTTCGGCATCTTGTTAATAGGTTAGTGCCGGAAAATGCATAAATATGACATAAAGTATGTATAAAACATGTGTGTATCATCATAAAAGTAGCATGGAACATAAGAAATTATCGATACGTTGGAGACGTATCAGCATCCCCAAGCTTAGTTCCTACTCGTCCCGAGTAGGTAAACAATAACAAAGATAATTTCTGAAGTGACATGCCATCATAATCTTGATCAATACTATTGTAAGCACATGTAATGAATGCAGCGATTCGAAGCAATGGTAAAGACAATGAGTAAACAACTGAATCATATAGCAAAGACTTTTCATGAATAGTACTTTCGAGACAAGCATCAATAAGTCTTGCATAAGAGTTAACTCATAAAGCAATAAATTCAAAGTAAAGGTATTGAAGCAACACAAAGGAAGATTAAGTTTTAGCGGTTGCTTTCAACTTGTAACATGTATATCTCATGGATATTGTCAACATAAAGTAATATAATAAGTGCAATATGCAAGTATGTAGGAATCAATGCACAGTTCACACAAGTGTTTGTTTCTTGAGATGGGAGGAAATAGGTAAACTAACTCAACATAAAAGTAAAAGAAAGGCCCTTAGCAGAGGGAAACATTGATTGCTATGTTTGTGCTAGAGCTTTGATTTTGAAAACAAGAAACAATTTTGTCAACGGTAGTAATAAAGCATATGTATCATGTAAATTATATCCTACAAGTTGCAAGCCTCATGCATATTATACCAATAGTGCCTGCACCTTGTCCTAATTAGCTCGGATTACCTGGATTATCACCGCAATACATATGTTTTAACCAAGTATCACAAAGGGGTACCTCTATGCCGCCTGTACAAAGGTCTAAGGAGAAAGCTCGCATTGGATTTCTCGCTTTTGATTATTCTCAACTTAGACATCCATACCGGGACAACATAGACAACAGATAATGGACTCCTCTTTAATGCATAAGCATTCAACAACAAATAATATTCTCATAAGAGATTGAGGATTGTTGTCCAAAACTGAAACTTCCACCATGGATCATGGCTTTAGTTAGCGGCCCAATGTTCTTCTCTAACAATATGCATGCTCAAACCAGTCAACTCATGGTAAATCGCCCTTACTTCAGACAAGACGAACATGCATAGCAACTCACATGATATTCAACAAAGGATAGTTGATGGCGTCCCCAGAAACATGGTTATCGCACAACAAGCAACTTAATAAGAAATAAGATATATAAGTACATATTCAATACCACAATAGTTTTTAGGCTATTTTCCCATGAGCTATATATTGCAAAGACAAAGAATGGAATTTTAAAGGTAGCACTCAAGAAATTTACTTTGGAATAGCGGAGAAATACCATGTAGTAGGTAGGTATGGTGGACACAAGTGGCATAGTTTTTGGCTCAAGGATTTTGGATGCATGAGAAGTAATCCCTCTCAATACAAGGCTTAGGCTAGCAAGGTTGTTTGAAGCAAACACAAGTATGAACCGGTACAGCAAAACTTACATAAGAGACATATTGTAAGCATTATAAGACTCTACACCGTCTTCCTTGTTGTTCGACCCTTACTAGAAAATATCTAGACCTTAGAGAGACCAATCATGCAAACCAAATTTTAACAAGCTCTATGTATTTCTTCACTAATAGGTGCAAAGTATATGATGCAAGAGCTTAAACATGAGCACAACAATTGCCAAGTATCACATTATTCAAATTATTATACCAATTACCACATGTAGCATTTCCCGTTTTCAACCATATAACAATTTAACGAAGCAGTTCAACCTTCGCCATGAATATTATGAGTAAAGCCTAAGGACATATTTGTCCATATGCAATAGCGGAGCGTGTCTCTCTCCCACACAATGAATGCTAGGATCCAACTTTATTCAAACAAAACAAAAACAAAAACATACATACGCTCCAAGCAAAGTAAATAAGATGTGATGGAATAAAAATATAGTTTCATTAGAGGAACCTGATAATGTTGTCGATGAAGAAGGGGATGCCTTGGGCATCCCCAAGCTTAGATGCTTGAGTCTTCTTGAAATATGCAGGGATGAACCACCGGGGCATCTCCAAGCTTAGAGCTTTCACTCTCCTTGATCATATTGTATCATCCTCCTCTCTTGATCCTTGAAAACTTCCTCCACACCAAACTCAAAACAACTCATTAGAGGGTTAGTGCATAATCAAAATTCACATGTTCAGAGGTGACATAATCATTCTTAATACTTCTGGACATTGCACAAAGCTACTGAAAGTTAATGGAATAGAAAAATCCATCAAGCATAGCAAAACAGGCAATGTGAAATAAAAGGCAGAATCTGTCAAAACAGAACAGTCCGTAAAGACGAATTTCTAAGAGGCACCAGACTTGCTCAAATGAAAATGCTCAAATTGAATGAAAGTTGCGTACATATCTGAGGATCACTCACGTAAATTTGCAGAATTTTCTGAGTTACCTACAGAGAATTCAGCACAGATACGGGACAGCAAGAAATCTGTTTCTGCGCAGTAATCCAAATCTAGTATGAACCTTACTATCAAAGACTTTACTTGGCACAACAATGCAACAAAACTAAGATAAGGAGAGGTTGCTAAAGTAGTAACAACTTCTAAGACTCAAATATAAAACAAAAGTGCTGTAGTAAAATCATGGGTTGTCTCCCATAAGCGCTTTTCTTTAACGCCTTTCAGCTAGGCGCAGAAAGTGTGTATCAAGTATTATCAAGAGGTGAAGCATTGACATTCTTACCAGAGGATCTACGCTTGCCCTTCTTACTCTTTGGTTTAGGGAATATATGATGGCATCCAGGTATGGAGGAACTTAGAGTGCCTTTTTCCACATCTATGGTTACTCCGAAGAGCTTTAGCAGGGATCTTCCAAGCGTGATTTGTCCTGTACCTACACATTCAATAACGAGATAATCAGTGGATACCGTTTTTCCAAGAAGGTTTGTGAATACTCCTTCAGCTATTCCCTTGGGAATTATAACAGAGTTATCAGTGAGAGTTATTCCTTCTCCTCCTTCGGTAAGTCCCCAGAGTGTCAAAGATTTATAAATACTTTCAGGCATAAGGCAAAATTCAGTCATAATATCACAACGAGCATCAAAATTTTTACCATCAATAGTAACTTTAATAGTGGGGTCCCACATTGATAGTTCAGAGTTTATAGGAACATAATCAAAATGCTCACGAATCCGACCATACCCTTCTTTCAAGCAAGATACACTTGTCTCAAGAGTGTTCAATCTATTATAAATACTAACAAGGGATGGATCAAAATTATTAGTGGAGCTAGATGATGTAACCAATTTTTTATGTCATTAAAAGCTTGATCCCCATCACAGTGGAGGAAATCTCCTCCCACTATAGCATCTAAGGCATATCTATAGCGAAGAATAAGCCCAAAATAAAAATTACTAAGAAACAAACTTAGTGTCATTTTTAGGTTCAGTTTTATTATAAGAATCAAAAATTCTAGACCAAGCTTCTTAAAAGCCCTCTTCACCCCTTTGTTTAAAAGTGAAGATCGATTCCTCGGGTGATAGAGTAACAACTACAAGACTAGTCATGGTAACAAAAATAAGGTAAATGCAAGTAACTAATTTTTTTTGTGTTTTTAATATGGAGATTGCAAACAAGACAGTAAATAAAGTAAAGCTAGCAACTATTTTTTTGTGTTTTGATATAATGCAGCAAACAAAGTACTAAATAAAATAAAGCAAGACAATAACAAAGTAAAGAGATTGGAGGTGGAGACTCCCCTTGCAGCGTGTCTTGATCTCCCCGGCAACGGCGCCAGAAAAAGTCTTGATGCTGGCACGCAGTTAACGAGCCCGTTGGGAACCCCAAGAGGAAGGTGAGATGCGTACAACGGCAAGTTTTCCCTCAGTAAGAAACCAAGGTTTATCGAACCAGTAGGAGCCAAGAAGCACGTTGAAGGTTGATGGCGGCGGAGTGTAGTGCGGCGCAACACCAGGGATTCCGGCGCCAACGTGGAACCTGCACAACACAACCAAAGTACTTTGTCCCAACGTAACAGTGAGGTTGTCAATCTCACTGGCTTGCTGTAACAAAGGATTAGATGTATAGTGTGGATGATGATGTTTGCAGAAAACAGTAGAACGAGTATTGCAGTTGATTGTATTCGATGTAAAAGAATGGACCGGGGTCCACAGTTCACTAGAGGTGTCTCTCCCATAAGAATAAGCATGTTGGGTGAACAAATTATAGTTGGGCAATTGACAAATAAAGAGGGCATGACCATGCACATACATGTTATGATGAGTAGTGTGAGATTTAATTGGGCATTACGACAAAGTACATAGACCGCTATCCAGCATGCATCTATGCCTAAAAAGTCCACCTTCAGGTTATCATCCGAACCCCCTCCAGTATTAAGTTGCAAACAACAGACAATTGCATTAAGTATGGTGCGTAATGTAATCAACAAATATATCCTTAGACATAGCATTGATGTTTTATCCCTAGTTGTTGCGGTCAGAAACCCACTGGCGAGCAGCGACGGGCAACACAGTAGAGCCGGGAACAACTTAGGGCTGCGGCTGGCCCTGGTCCCTCCGAGCGACGGCCCGCAAAGCCTCTGGTACACACGTCCGATGCTAGTGCAAGGGCGTGCCACCTGACCTATACCTGGTCAGGAAGGTGATGGAGATGCCTCGCTTAGTTTCCTGCATGGCATACATGTAAACATTAAATACGAGCCTCGATCGGCTCTCAGGTTATCCTGTGAATCGGCTCAAAGAGCCGATCCACCCATGATTCATACGAGGTGCACGAATATATGGTGGTCCTGCTTGATCAAGATAAAGCTAAAGTGATCTACGACGATTTAGGGTTTTCACCGCATAATCAGATCATCCTACTCACGATTGGGCCTCGCGGTCACGTACGGTGATCGTAAGCCGGTCCTAGACAAGGCCTAAAAACCAACACGAGGTTAATCCCCGGAACATCCTGTCTAGGGCTAGCAAACGACACCCTACGCGTCGCTGGATCCTCCAACCCTTTGTAAGGCCTAACTATTGCAGATATTAAACTAATCCTTGAAGAACAAGGAGCAACCGTAACGGATCGGATCTACTAAATAATGATCAAGCGGGGTGCCGCCCCTACACCTAAGATAGGTGTAAGGGCGGCTAGATGCATAAGGGTTGCACTATGACAGCATATGATACGAAGAACAATGCTAACCCTAATACATCTAAGATAACTACGTTGCTCGCCATCAAAAAGGCTTCAGTACGAGCAACGCATGAACAACGTAATAAGCTTATGCTGCCTAGATCGCAAGATGCGATCTAGGCAGCATGATGCTTACCGGTAGAAACCCTCGAGATGAAGGAGTTGGCGATGCGCCGAGATTGATTTGTGGTGAACGTTGGTTGTTGTTTATTTCATAAACCCTAGATACATATTTATAGTCCAGGGGACTTTCTAATTTAGGTGTGCACCTAACCGTACACGGGTAAAACTCTATCTTTTAATCTAAGATGCGATCTACTATATTACAGATACACGGGCAATCCAGCCCAAACTCTTCGTGCAAGGCCGCTTCAGAGATCTTCCACATATAATCTTCCAAGCCCATCTCCCTTACGGCCCATCTCCTGATTTGGCCAAAATCTGGTGATAACACATGCCCCCCTGGTTTTGGTAATGATAATTTCAAAACCACTCTGTTTTTCCTTCGAAGGGTCATATCGTGACAGAGCAGAACCGTTGCAGTATCCTTTATCATGACACCTTGTCTTCTCAACTTCTCTGCAAATTTTGATGGCTTTAGCATCACTTCCTCAGAAACTGCAATAGCATTAAATCTCCACTAGGCTCCTCATTATTTAACCGTGCCGACTGATTAGCCCTCTTCATCCCCTTCCTCTGTTCTAGCTATCGGCACCAAAAAAACCCTCTTTCCCTGTAGCAATGTCTTCCTCTTCCTCCGTCTCCTCTGGCCTCTCCCTCCAGTCTTTCTCCTCAAGCGAGCCGGAGTGGAACTTCGACCATGTGCCAGACGGTCCACCCGAAGCATTCGTCGGGTCAGATGGCGACCTGCCTCTGACCGATGGGGAAGACGACCTCATGTTCCTCATCGAAGGGGAGCTGATAAGCGAGAGCGAAGATGACCTCCATCCCTGGGTGAAACCCACTTCCTCCAACGGGAAGGAGGAAGAAGAAGAAGTAAAGGAAGAAGAGGAGAAGAAGGAGGATGATTCCTCCTCCCCCGCTAAGCATCCACCGGCCAAGCGATTCCACGCTTGGGCGGACAGCGAAGACGATGATGATGACGAGGAGGAAGAGGAGGAGGATGAATCCTCCTCCTCCATCGGATACCCGCCGACAAAGCGCTTCCGCTCTTGGGCGGACAGCGAGGATGATGATGATGACGAGGAAGAAGAAGCTCCAGCCGAGGGCTGGGGCAGCAGCGACGAGGAACTCCCCGGGAGCAGCGCCGACGGCATCGACGACGGCGACGATGAGGACAGCGACAACTAATAGAGTAGGACTAGTAGCAGCAGTGCACTAGGCACCAGATCCCCCTTTTGAGAGCCATCGGCTCTTTCCTGTAAAGCCGCTCCTTTGAATTAATGAGAATTGTTCTTCCAATTTATCTTTCAATTAATCCAATTTCAATCCTTCCGCTTGCCACACCAAGACCGATAGCAACGTATCGGATCCTTTTTCCTTAGACGCCCATGAAGCCGGACTTAGATATCGATTAGACCGTCAGTCAAGCACTTCTCAAATTCAGACTGCGATTTGATACCTGACCATAATATTTCGCAATCCCATAGCCGATGACTATTCATCGGCTATTTTGAGAATCCAGTCTCTTTCCTTTTCTTGCACCAACAGGACGGTCCAAACCCCGTAAGAGCCGATGGCTCCCTTTTCCGGCTCCTCTCCGTAGCTTTAGCAGTCTTCTTCTGCAACACCTCACCGCTTTCGGAGAAGGTTACGATATAGGGTCAGCCGATGCAACTCCCATCGGCTCCAAAAACAGAGCATCCACCAAGTTAGTTGCCCCCCGAGCCTTAATCAAGGCGAGAATACCGGCGAGGATGCACAGGTCAAACAAAAAGGCTTTGACCTCAAGTAATATGGTAATCCGAGATAGCCACCATGAAGAGTCAGCCAAACTTGCCCCCATTGATCAACTTTCTTCCACTGAACGCCGATGCTGTAGATGAAACACCAACGGCTTAACTGGCGTAAAGGGTTGTCGGCTCATTGCAGCCGAGGCTGCTTTCATTGTACATTCCCTTCAAGGAAACAGAAATTCTTGAAGCCGAACTGAAAACCATCTTGGCGAAAATCTGAGTCGATGGCTGTGCATCGGCTGTATATCATTTTTTTTACTGGCCGATTTTTTCTATCGGCCCCCAATGTTTCACTGCACACATGTTCATCTGCACATGTTCATCTGATTAGGTGCCCCCCGAGCCGAATCTGTCAGGTAACTACAGATATCGGCTCTGTAGTTTAGCCAAGGCATTGTATTTGCACGTCGGCTCTGGTAGGACCAATGTTGATTCTTCTTAACTCATCAGCCGACGTAAAACCGCTGCCAAGTAGATTGATGTTGAACACAAGCAGAACATGTGGTGAGGATAATTTTGGCCGATTGCTGGAATCGGCCTCCATATTGATCGAAGCGCTCAATGACGGTCTTGTAATTTTCCTTCATATATCTTTGGGGGCCGATCCCAAGGATCGGCCTCGCCACATTTGCTCATCGGTTTGCTCGTGCTACACGGTCATGTTGACGCGCTCGCAGTCGTCAAAATTGGGTGCCTCGTGTAATCCCGGAGCACTAAACTCCGTCGGAAGGACGAGCACCATGTTTGTGCCAGCCGATGTCTCATCATCGGCTTTCCTTTGCTTGGGGCGCCACTCCATTTTTCGTGGCCGACCCTCTTCATCCAGGGTTCGCTGGATCTTTGCGGCCAGATCAGGCCGCGCCTTCCTTAGCGTGTGCAGATATAACCTTTCGGCTTCCTCCAAACCGCGCAACCGCTGAACCCTACGCTTTTGGGAACGGCTGAGTCCATCAGGGCACCATCTTGGTCGGTGGTACCTGTCTTCTTCTTCTTCTTCTCCCTCGTCTTCCAAATCCTCGAGATCTTCCATCCGAGGGGACTCAGCGCGTTTGCTTTGTGGTGGGGGAGGCCCTAAACGTTGGAACACGGACACGTTGGCTGCCTCCTTCTTCTTCTGGTTGCATTCTGGGCAATTGCCGATTGTAGGCAATCGGCTCATTCCTGAATCCCAGCAGTGTCTGAAGAAGGGGCAGTCCCAGTGCCTATCCTCGTCGTCTTGCTCCCTTGACTTTTCCTTGGCACGGCGCTCGTACTTGTCAACACCCGGATTTTTTTAAAGTCCGGATGCCTATTATGTCATACATCGCAATCCCAGGAAATTGTTGTTGCGAGGCATAATAGTTAAGTATCACAGTCATCATTCATTACAAACCATACAGTCTTACAACTTGGAATCACCTGATCCATATTACACGAATAGTTGATCTAATGATCAACGAACAAACACAAGTTCATAGCGGAAACGTAAGATACAAGGACTCTCTAGTCCACAGGCCAACGCTTGACGTTAGAAGCTCCTAGTTGTGGTAGACGTCCTGCTGATCGTCATCCTCGTACTGCTGCTCGGCTTCATAGTCTGGCCATTTGAATAGCCAGGGACAAGCCGTGAGTACTTTAAGTACTCGCAATCCAATACTAAAGTAAGTACTAACATTACTATTGAGAGTGTTCTAAGCTCTACGTTTATTTGCATAAAGCCAATTTTATTTCATAAACACTTTTGTAAACAACTCCTCATGTGCTAACTAACTCCAGTGGGAACATTAGTGTCATTCCCACAACTCAGTTGTGATTCAAAAATCACCGTTCAAGTTCAAGTTCAAAAATCATCAGTCACAAAGATATAAATTCTGATGACGGAAACAGAATGGCCTTTCCAATTGTCCATATCCGCGGACGCGGCTATTCGAATAGTTCTACACTCTGCAGAGGTCGCACACTTGTGCCACAACATTTGATTTCATCCGTCAGGGGTAAAACCCTGAATAATCGTAACTCAGTACGCGGATCATCAACCGTTAACCTTTCACTTACACACCCTAGTATAGGCACCTCTCCCCATGAGCTTGGCCTCCCGGTGAAAACCAACTGTTAACCCGGGAACTGCACAGGGCTTGGCCGTACAATTCACCTTCAATTCACATCATTTCTCAACAACGGAGGCAGACTCGAGCATAACCCCTATGATGTGTGTTCAGAGGGAACCTATACTAAGACACATAAATTTCCAGCTAAGCCCTACCCATAATCAGGTATTGTGGGGGTACTCAAAAATTGGAATGGTATCGCATCCAATCAATCATCGATTTTAGCCAAAGTCACCAAGTCAACATAGGTGGCATATTCAACTTCAAAATCTTTCAATGGAAATGACTAATCATTCCAAGGTTTTCACCATCATCATTTCATCAACACATGTTCCCATCTAGAGTAGTCATTTTAAATTTAGCACTAGCCACTATGTGTGAGGGGTGCTAAGTATTTGCTTTGCTTCTAGGCTAAGTTTGATACTCTTGTACTAACTCCATACTAATCTAGTACATCATAAATCAACAAGTACTTTGATAAAACAAAAGTAAATAAAGCTTGTAAAGTAAAGCGGGAAATAGGATCATAAGCATAAAGTAACTGGGTTAATGCCTTGCTCATGGTGAGCTTTGCACTTTGCAAGAGTATTATCTTGCCTTGGTTGGGAAACTGGTCAAAGTGGTCTTCTTCTTCCTGGAAGTAGACCTCCTCCTCCTCCTGGTACTCCTCGGTACTAGCGTCTAAAATACGAATACGGAGTACACAATCATCACACCAAACTAATCTACTAAACTATGCACAAACATGGTTCACACACTTAAAACTAGCATCACATATGACTATTAAGTTGGTGGATGTGTTTTTCTTATTATTTAAGAAAAATAATTTCCTCTCATACTAAACTTAAATGTTACTTTGAATTATTTAGAGAAATAATTTCCTCTCATTATCTTATTAAGATTTAATTTCTCTCATGCATAATATGTGACCTAGGTTGACCCAAGTCAACCTCTTCACACTTAACATTTGGAGAAAAAGATTTAAATGAGGTGAGCACCTCATACCATTTAATTCTAGCATAACAAGGATTTAATATCACCAACAATTCCTATGGGACCTAAATAACCAGAGTCTCCACTTCATTTGGAATTTGTGGTGACAAGATTTAAATGAGGGAAACTCCCACATAAGATTTCTTAGTAGTTTTGGACAATATCTTTGACTAGAAAATAGCCATAAAGGCATTTAAATCAACTAAACCATGATCATTCAAAGTAAGCATGGCATATTTTTGTAGAAACAATTAGTATAAGTGAAATGTGAATTATTGGAGGTGGAATTAACTGAAAAGCATGTATGGTTGATTTTTAAGAATTATTACAAGGCAGAAAAGTCCCTGCCTTGTTTATTTTGTCATTTTAATTCTACAAAAGATCTAGGGTTCTATCCAGTGGCATTGTGTAGATAATTTCATAAGGTTTCCAAAAATATAAATTTTGTAAAATTTGGCCGAGTAGATTTGTCCCTATTGAATTTCAAAGTTTGCATCAGATTGTATGTTTCATCTAATTTCCAAATTTGAATTCAAACGGTGGGCTTCGCGCGGGAAAAGAACTTGGGCCACAGAGAGAAAAAGAGTTGGGCCGGCCCACTTCGCGTCCAGCGTGAGCAGGCCGTCTGACGGCGGGTCCCACTTGTCAGTGTGATTTACTCACCGAACCGGTACGGGGAAGGAGAGGCGTTGGATCAGGCGATGATCTAACGGCCAGGGGTTGTCGTCGTCGACGGCGAGAAGCAGTGGCGAGCGCGGCGGCAGCAGGGGGTCGGAGGGGTCGTCGGAGCTCCGGCGGTCGTCGGAGTGGTGCGCCGCGACGTTGTCGACGATGGTGAAGCCGATGGAAGCAGCGGCGCGTCCTGGGGCGGCCTCCTTCTCCAGCGAGCTTCGGCTACGGTAAGCGGCGGCGAGCTAGCAATTGCGGCGGTGTGGTGGCTAATCGAGCATGGTGTGAGGTCGAGGAGAGGCTGTGAGATGAGGGAAGGTGAGTGGCGTGCTCAATTTGGGGCGCGGAGTGCTCCTTTTATAGTGGCTTCGAGCAGCGGCGGGTGGTCACGGTGACGACGGCAATGGCGTTCTCCCGTCGATCAACGGCGTGGGCGAGGGTACGGTATCGCGCAGGCGGACTCAGGGAGCGTCACGGTGCGCTCAGAACAGTTTTCGGTGGTCAAGAATAGTGGCGCGCGTCACGCGTCCGTGGGTACTGTGGCGGACGTCGTCGTCCTCCTCGACGGCGACAGGGCACGGGGAGGCTCGTGGTGGTGTCTGGCGGTGTCCTGGAGCGGAGGTGATTCATCCTGCAGGCGCTGGTGACGAGGGACGGGCTGAGGCGACGAGGCGCAGCGCGCTCTGGCGCGTCCAGGGCTGGCGCCATGCGCGCTCTGGCGTGGCATGGGCGTTGCCTGGGCGTCACTGGGCGCGCTGGTTCCAGCGTGTGCATGCGTCGTGTTGACCATGGGAGGGTACGGGCGTGTCCAGGAGAGTGAGGGGAAGCCAGTGGACAAGGTGGTGCAGGCCCGAGGTGACCAGGTGAAGAGATGGCATGAGGTGGCATGCCATGCCACGGCATGGCATGGTTTGGGTTGTTTAATTCAAACCATGTCCAGTGCAAGTTGTGGAGTTGATGTGGTGAGGTGAGAGGGAGGCTCCAGGGTGCAGAGAGAGCCAGGTTGGACCAAGTCCAAGTAGAAAAATGAAGTATGGGCTCCAATTTTTACCCTGCCAGCAAGGTGTTCGACAGAATGCCCGCAAGAAAAATATTTTTGAATTTTGAAATTCTTTTTGGTGGGTTGAAAACATATATTAGATGGAGCATTTTGGTGGTGGTGGTGGTCAAAATGGAATTGATATGCAAAATCACATTTTGCATATGATCTTGTATATGTGAGAAAGTTCCAACTTTGCTTGCTTCCCATTTGAAAAGGGTGATGAATTTGGGGTGGAGGTTTTGGGCAAAGTTGTAGTGCTTGATGTTGTCTTGGATGAGGTGTGAAGAGTTGACAAAGTTTAGAAGTGGAAAGAAGAAAACCAGGGGCTCAAAGTGAGCATCAGACTAAAAATGGCACAAGTGACCATATTGCATGTGACTTGGAATTTGAATTTGATTTTTGGTTTGAGTTGGGTTTCTTCACTTCCAAAAGTATTTAAAAGTGTTTAGTAACCATTTACAACCAATGGTGCAAGCCAAAGTGGGTTAGGTTAAGTATTTGCAAAAATGGCATAGGCCTTATGTGAGAGTGAAATGGATTTTTGGAAATCCTTTTAAATTTTAATTTTATTTGGCTAAGGGTGATCAAGTGATCATTGCTAAGGTTTTAGGATGAGAGTAACACACAAACAAGCATTATGGCAAAAGCACACTCAATTAAACTTGATAAGGTGAGCTAATATGCATAGTCCTATATGATGAGAAAAAGTTTTTGTTGGCTCCAAATTTTGGATTCTTGAATTCTCTCTTTGGTTCATTTTATTGAAACTTGGGATGTTACAAACCCTTCCCCCTTACAAAAGATCTCGTCCCGAGATCTAGAGAAAACTAGGTACTAAAGAGATCTGGGTATTCCTTCTTCATATCTTCCTCGCGTTCCCAAGTCGCTTCGTCTTCGGTGTGGTTACTCCATTGTATTTTCAGGAACTTGATACTTCTGGTGCGGGTGGTCCTGAATGCTTCTTCAAGGATGCGAATCGGCACTTCGCGGTAGGTTAGGTCCCTGTTGATATCAATGGCTCTGTGGTCGATGTTCTTGAATACTTCGGTCTTCTCAGGTACTTCTAGACACTTCCGAAGCAGTGAGATGTGAACACATTGTGTACGGCGGACATCTCTTCCGGTAGTTCCAACTGATATGAGACTTCTCCTCGGCGATCTAGAATCTTGAATGGTCCGACATATCTGGGGGTGAGCTTTCCTTTGAGTTGGAATCTCTGCATTCCTTTGAGGGGTGAGACTTTGAGATACACAAAATCTCCGATCTCGAAGGTCATCTCTCGGCGTCTCTTGTCGGCGTAGCTCTTCTGTCTTGACTGAGCGGTCTTGAGGTACTCGCGGATCTTGTGCACCTTCTCTTCGGCTTCGCGGAGAACGTCGGGGCCGAAGACTTGACTATCTCCGACTTCCGACCAGTTCAGAGGGGTACGGCATTTCCTTCCGTACAGGGCTTCAAAGGGGGCCATCTGTAAGCTGGCTTGATAGCTATTGTTGTAGGAGAATTCTGCGTAGGGTAGGCAATCTTCCCATTTGGATCCGTACTCTAGCACACAGGCTCTCAACATATCTTCCAGTATCTGGTTGACTCTCTCGGTCTGTCCGTCAGTCTGTGGGTGGTATGCTGTGCTGAAATTCAGACGGGTTCCTAGTCCTTCATGCACTTTCTGCCAGAATCTTGAGGTGAATTGTGATCCTATATCTGACACAATTGACTTCGGGGTTCCGTGCAGGCTGACTATTCTGGAGATGTATAACTCTGCAAGCTTTGGGCCTTGGTATGTGGTCTTGACAGGGATGAAATGTGCAACCTTGGTTAACCTATCGATGACTACCCAAATGGAGTCATTTCCTCGGCTAGATTTGGGCAATCCCGTGATAAAGTCCATACCGACAGAATCCCATTTCCACTCAGGAATCTGTAAGGGTTGCAACAGTCCTGCGGGTCGTTGATGTTCTGCTTTGACTCGCTGACAGATATCACACTTGGCTATGTAGCTTCCTATCTCTCGCTTCATTCCGTGCCACCAGAATTGTTCCTTCAGGTCTTGGTACATCTTGGTACCTCCGGGGTGGATTGAATAAAGGGTATCATGAGCTTCTTTCAGAATGACTTGTTTCAACTCTGAGTCTGACGGTACACACAGGCGTTCGTTGTACCAAAGAACTCCTTCTTCATCTACAGTGAATCCTGGTGCCTTTCCTGCAGCTATCTGACTCTTTATTCCGTCAATGCTGGCATTTCCCTTCTGGGCTTCCTTTATCTGGCTCATCAAAGTGGGTTGGAGTTCAATGCTGGCGAGGAATCCTTCGCTCACTAGCTCTAGTCTGAATTGTTCAAACTCTTGGTACAGGCTTGGTTGCTCTATTGCGATCATGGAGTTTAACTAACACGGCAGTCTGCTCAAGGCATCCGCTACCACATTGGCCTTGCCGGGGTGGTAGTGAATTTCCATGTCGTAATCCTTGATTAATTCTATCCATCTGCGCTGTCTCATGTTCAGCTCCTTCTGGGTGAAAATGTACTTCAGGCTCTTGTGATCGGAATATATCTCGCATCGATTACCCATGAGGTAATGACGCCAAACCTTCAGGGCTAACACTACGGCTGCTAACTCCAAGTCATGAGTTGGATAGTTCTGTTCATGTTGCTTCAGTTGCCTTGATAGGTAAGATATCACTTTGCCTTCTTGCATCAGCACACATCCAAGTCCAGTCTTGGATGCATCACAATAGACATCAAATGGCTTGGTGACATCGGGCATGATTAGTATTGGGGCTGTGGTTAATCTCAGCTTGAGTAGCTGAAAGCTTTCTTCACATTTGTCATTCCAGTCAAATTTCCGGTCCTTCTTCAGCAGTTGAGTCATTGGTCTTGCGATGCTTGAAAATCCTTCAACGAATCTGCGGTAATATCCCGCCAATCCTAGAAATGCTCGGACTTCAGTCTGGGTGGTTGGGGCTTTCCATTCCTCAACGGTTTTGATTTTTGCGGGATCTACCGCAATTCCTCCTGCAGACAAGATGTGTCCCAGGAATCCCACTTCTCTTAACCAAAACTCACATTTGCTAAACTTGGCGTACAACTGATGTTGCCTAAGGGTTTCTAGGACCACTTCCAAATGTTGCTCATGTTCTTCTTCTGATTTGGAGTAGATAAGGATGTCGTCGATGAAGACAACGACAAACTTATCCAGGAATTCCATAAAGATCTTATTCATGAGATTCATGAAGTAAGCGGGGGCATTGGTCAGTCCAAAGGACATGACATTGTACTCATACTGATCCATATCTGGTGGTAAAGCGAGTCTTTGGAATATCTGTTGCTCGGATCTTCAGTTGATGGTAACCTGTCCTCAGATCAATCTTTGAGAAAACTTGGGCACCGGTTAGCTGGTCAAACAGATCTTCTATCTTTGGCAGGGGATATTTGTTCTTGATGGTGACATCGTTAAGCTTACAATAATCCGTAACCAAACTAGTGGCACCGTCCTTTTTATCCACAAATAAAACTGGTGATCTCCAAGGTGACGCACTTGGTCGAATCAGACCTTTGTACAGCATATCATCCAGTTGCTTCTTCAGTTCCATTAACTCTGCGGGGTTCATGCTATAGGCTCTCTGGGCTATAGGTCCTGTTCCAGGGATTAACTCGATGATGAACTCGATATCCCGATCTGGGGGCATACCGGGTAGATCATCTGGAAACACATCAGGGTATCTGAGACGACCCTGATTTGATCCAGAGTTGGCTTGGCTACACTTTGGTTGCAGGTAAATTTTCTGGGTAGTTTTTCAGATAAGTGTTCTATTATTATTCCGGTGCTACTTGTTATGGTGATGGCCTTCTTGGCGCAGTCTATCAATCCACGATGTTTCGCCATCCAGTCCATTCCCAGGACTACTTCCAATCCTTTTGTTCCCAGAACAATCAAGTTTGCATAAAAGTCTATTTCATGGATTTTGATGGGTACATCTTTGCAGAATTTTCTAGCTTTAGTGGCTGATCCAGGTATTTGAACTACCATGACATGTTTCAAGCTGATTGGTTGAATCTTACTAGTGCACACAAAATCTTCTGTAACGAACGAATGCGATGCTCCAGAATCAAACAACACTCTTGCTGGTATTGAGTTAACAGAGAACATACCCAGCACCACGTCAGGTGCTTCCTGGGCTTCCTCAGCATTCATGTGGTAGAGGCGACCTCCGCGGTTGTTCGGGTTGTTGGGGGCGAACTTCTTGCCGGTGGAGACACGGCGTTGCTGCTGAGCTGGTGGTGCGGGGTTGCCTGCGAGCTTGGCGAGCCTCTTGGGACACTCATTGGAGTAATGCCCCACTACACCACACTCATAGCAAGTGATGGTGGTCTTGTCCTGCTTGTTCGCGACGGGGATTGCATTGCTCCCGGTCCTTGGTGCGGTGTTGGAGTTGTTGTTGCTGTTGTTGTTGTTGGGGGCTCTCGGCGGAGCGCGGTTGAAGTTGTTGTTGGTGTTGTTGTTGTAGTGGCCTCCTGGCCTGGGGTTTCCTCCACTCCGGTTCTGGTAAACCGGACGTGACATCTGTGCATTGGGCTTGTTGGTCCTGAAACCTCCGCCTGAGTTGGGGCGATACCTTGGGGCATTGCTGGGCCCACTCTGATTCATCATGCGGCGCTTGCGGTTCTCGCTGGCTTGGTGCAGTTTGACTTCCATCTGGATGGCGGAATCAACGAGGGCTTCGAGGTCGGCAAAGGGGATGTTGATCAACACAGTCTGCATCTCATCATGCAGTCCGTTCAGGAACCTTTCCTTCCTCTTCTCAGTAGTGTCGGTCTCATCCGGGGCATACCTTGACAGTGTGAGAAACTTGTCGCGGTATTCCACCACGGACATCCGGCCTTGCTTCAGTTCACGGAACTCATCTCTCATCTTCTTTATCAGACCCGGGGGCACATGGTACTTGCTGAACTTGAGCTTGAAATCAGTCCAAGTCATGAACTGTCCCGCGTTCATGGCACGGGTGCTGGTCCACCAAGCTCTTGCTGGTCCTGCTAAGTAGTGCGTGGCAAACAGCACTTTCTCATTCTCTTCCACTCCAGCTACTTCTAGATTGTTCTCCATAGTTTGGAGCCAATCATCTGCATCAAGTGGTTCCTCAGTCTTGCTGAAAACTGGCGGGTTGGTGATTCTGGAAGTTCTTGAGCTTGGATCCTGGATGATCATGGTGGCCTTGGTTGTTGTTGACAAGCTGTTGGAGTGCTGCAATGTTGGCTTGCCTTTCAGCTCTTTCTGCTTCTCTATCTTCCAGCATAACTTGCAACATCTGCATCATAGCGTCTTGATTCGTGTTGCGAGTTGGAGGGGCCATCTGAGTATTGAGATGGATCATGAGATAAGAGGGAAATTTTCTATGGCTTGTTTGGTGTTTGAGTTCAAAAGCTTAAAACTTGAAGTCTTTTCATGATGACACAAACATACATTCATTCATAGCAAACGACACACATGACAAGCTAGCACACTAAGGGTTTTAAGAACCCTTCTTCTCCAAGCTACGATACATGGGGCGGGATACAACTCACACCTACGATAGTGCATAAGTGAACTACTCCTCATCCTCATCAACATCGATGGGGGTGTGGTCATCATCTTCGTCGTCCAGGAAGTCGTAGTCTTCCCCCTCGGTGTTCTCATCTTCCTCGAAGTCGTTGTCGTCACTCAGGTAGTTGCTTCCTCCCTGAATGTCTTCTCCATCTTCCTCCATCTTCTTCATCTGCTCCTCCTGGGCCTTGACAGTGGCCTCGAGTGCGGCTATCCTCGCGCGGAAGCGGGTGATAGTGGCATCCTTCTTCGCGCGCTGCTGGCGGAGAGTCCTGCGGTCCTTGGCGAGCATCTTGATGCAGTCGCCTTGCTCGATGATGCGGGCGTGAGTCTGGTTGGCGTACTCACGGGAGTGGTCGAGATCCTGCTGCGTGTGGTACAGCATGAAGTCGAGATGCTCCACATGGTGCTTCAGCTCCGGGTGGGATGACATGTCCATGGGCTCTCCAGCCGAGTTACGCCTCGCGAGGTGAGAGAAGCGAGGGTGCTTGAGTGCCTCCCCGCTCATCCCGCACAGGCGTGCGAGTCCCTCCTGAAGGGCGCGAGCAAGTCCGTCCAGCCAGTTGCTCTCCATGAAGGAGAAGAGGATCCTCTCAGGAGTGGGAGGCTCCATCTTGCCCCTCAAGTCAGCGGTGATGATCCACTGCAGCTCGCCTCCTGGCTGGTTCGCGATCTGCGATCCATGGAACTCTGGGTGCGGGCGACCAAGGTGGTCGGACAGAGCGTTGAGGTCGTGCTCGAAGATCAAGCTTCCCCCATTCCCAAGCTGGTAAAACTTCGTGTTCACGGGCTCCATCTGAAAGTGAAGTAAAGGATTAAGTTAGAGAAGTGAACAAGTGTGGCAAAATTTTAGTTATATTTCTAAGGAAGAGCATGATTTTTTTGTTTTTTCCAAAGAGCTCAAGGAGAAGACAAAGATTAACATTTTCAGAAATACTTCATTTCTTTTTGAAACTCAATTTTTCCAGAACGTCCATTTCTAACTAGGGTCTCCTAAGGTCAAACAATGGCTCTGATACCAACTTGTCAACACCCGGATTTTTTTAAAGTCCGGATGCCTATTATGTCATACATCGCAATCCCAGGAAATTGTTGTTGCGAGGCATAATAGTTAAGTATCACAGTCATCATTCATTACAAACCATACAGTCTTACAACTTGGAATCACCTGATCCATATTACACGAATAGTTGATCTAATGATCAACGAACAAACACAAGTTCATAGCGGAAGCGTAAGATACAAGGACTCTCTAGTCCACAGGCCAACGCTTGACGTTAGAAGCTCCTAGTTGTGGTAGACGTCCTGCTGATCGTCATCCTCGTACTGCTGCTCGGCTTCATAGTCTGGCCATTTGAATAGCCAGGGACAAGCCGTGAGTACTTTAAGTACTCGCAATCCAATACTAAAGTAAGTACTAACATTACTATTGAGAGTGTTCTAAGCTCTACGTTTATTTGCATAAAGCCAATTTTATTTCATAAACACTTTTGTAAACAACTCCTCATGTGCTAACTAACTCCAGTGGGAACATTAGTGTCATTCCCACAACTCAGTTGTGATTCAAAAATCACCGTTCAAGTTCAAGTTCAAAAATCATCAGTCACAAAGATATAAATTCTGATGACGGAAACAGAATGGCCTTTCCAATTGTCCATATCCGCGGACGCGGCTATTCGAATAGTTCTACACTCTGCAGAGGTCGCACACTTGTGCCACAACATTTGATTTCATCCGTCAGGGGTAAAACCCTGAATAATCGTAACTCAGTACGCGGATCATCAACCGTTAACCTTTCACTTACACACCCTAGTATAGGCACCTCTCCCCATGAGCTTGGCCTCCCGGTGAAAACCAACTGTTAACTCGGGAACTGCACAGGGCTTGGCCGTACAATTCACCTTCAATTCACATCATTTCTCAACAACGGAGGCAGCCTCGAGCATAACCCCTATGATGTGTGTTCAGAGGGAACCTATACTAAGACACATAAATTTCCAGCTAAGCCCTACCCATAATCAGGTATTGTGGGGGTACTCAAAAATTGGAATGGTATCGCATCCAATCAATCATCAGTTTTTAGCCAAAGTCACCAAGTCAACTTCAGTGTCATATTCACCTTCAAAATCTTTCAATGGAAATGACTAATCATTCCAAGGTTTTCACCATCATCATTTCATCAACACATGTTCCCATCTAGAGTAGTCATTTTAAATTTAGCACTAGCCACTATGTGTGAGGGGTGCTAAGTATTTGCTTTGCTTCTAGGCTAAGTTTGATACTCTTGTACTAACTCCATACTAATCTAGTACATCATAAATCAACAAGTACTTTGATAAAACAAAAGTAAATAAAGCTTGTAAAGTAAAAACTGGGAAATAGGATCATAAGCATAAAGTAACTGGGTTAATGCCTTGCTCATGGTGAGCTTTGCACTTTGCAAGAGTATTATCTTGCCTTGGTTGGGAAACTGGTCAAAGTGGTCTTCTTCTTCCTGGAAGTAGACCTCCTCCTCCTCCTGGTACTCCTCGGTACTAGCGTCTAAAATACGAATACGGAGTACACAATCATCACACCAAACTAATCTACTAAACTATGCACAAACATGGTTCACACACTTAAAACTAGCATCACATATGACTATTAAGTTGGTGGATGTGTTTTTCTTATTATTTAAGAAAAATAATTTCCTCTCATACTAAACTTAAATGTTACTTTGAATTATTTAGAGAAATAATTTCCTCTCATTATCTTATTAAGATTTAATTTCTCTCATGCATAATATGTGACCTAGGTTGACCCAAGTCAACCTCTTCACACTTAACATTTGGAGAAAAAGATTTAAATGAGGTGAGCACCTCATACCATTTAATTCTAGCATAACAAGGATTTAATATCACCAACAATTCCTATGGGACCTAAATAACCAGAGTCTCCACTTCATTTGGAATTTGTGGTGACAAGATTTAAATGAGGGAAACTCCCACATAAGATTTCTTAGTAGTTTTGGACAATATCTTTGACTAGAAAATAGCCATAAAGGCATTTAAATCAACTAAACCATGATCATTCAAAGTAAGCATGGCATATTTTTGTAGAAACAATTAGTATAAGTGAAATGTGAATTATTGGAGGTGGAATTAACTGAAAAGCATGTATGGTTGATTTTTAAGAATTATTACAAGGCAGAAAAGTCCCTGCCTTGTTTATTTTGTCATTTTAATTCTACAAAAGATCTAGGGTTCTATCCAGTGGCATTGTGTAGATAATTTCATAAGGTTTCCAAAAATATAAAGTTTGTAAAATTTGGCCGAGTAGATTTGTCCCTATTGAATTTCAAAGTTTGCATCAGATTGTATGTTTCATCTAATTTCCAAATTTGAATTCAAACGGTGGGCTTCGCGCGGGAAAAGAACTTGGGCCGCAGAGAGAAAAAGAGTTGGGCCGGCCCACTTCGCGTCCAGCGCGAGCAGGCCGTCTGATGGCGGGTCCCACTTGTCAGTGTGATTTACTCACCGAACCGGTACGGGGAAGGAGAGGCGTTGGATCAGGCGATGATCTAACGGCCAGGGGTTGTCATCGTCGACGGCGAGAAGCAGTGGCGAGCGCGGCGGCAGCAGGGGGTCGGAGGGGTCGTCGGAGCTCCGGCGGTCGTCGGAGTGGTGCGCCGCGACGTTGTCGATGATGGTGAAGCCGATGGAAGCAGCGGCGCGTCCTGGGGCGGCCTCCTTCTCCAGCGAGCTTCGGCTACGGTAAGCGGCGGCGAGCTAGCAATTGCGGCGGTGTGGTGGCTAATCGAGCATGGTGTGAGGTCGAGGAGAGGCTGTGAGATGAGGGAAGGTGAGTGGCGTGCTCAATTTGGGGCGCGGAGTGCTCCTTTTATAGTGGCTTCGAGCAGCGGCGGGTGGTCACGGTGACGACGGCAATGGCGTTCTCCCGTCGATCAACGGCGTGGGCGAGGGTACGGTATCGCGCAGGCGGACTCAGGGAGCATCACGGTGCGCTCAGAACAGTTTTTGGTGGTCAAGAATAGTGGCGCGCGTCACGCGTCCGTGGGTACTGTGGCGGACGTCGTCGTCCTCCTCGACGGCGACAGGGCACGGGGAGGCTCGTGGTGGTGTCTGGCGGTGTCCTGGAGCGGAGGTGATTCATCCTGCAGGCGCTGGTGACGAGGGACGGGCTGAGGCGACGAGGCGCAGCGCGCTCTGGCGCGTCCAAGGCTGGCGCCATGCGCGCTCTGGCGTGGCATGGGCGTTGCCTGGGCGTCACTGGGCGCGCTGGTTCCGGCGTGTGCATGCGTCGTGTTGACCATGGGAGGGTACGGGCGTGTCCAGGAGAGTGAGGGGAAGCCAGTGGACAAGGTGGTGCAGGCCCGAGGTGACCAGGTGAAGAGATGGCATGAGGTGGCATGCCATGCCACGGCATGGCATGGTTTGGGTTGTTTAATTCAAACCATGTCCAGTGCAAGTTGTGGAGTTGATGTGGTGAGGTGAGAGGGAGGCTCCAGGGTGCAGAGAGAGCCAGGTTGGACCAAGTCCAAGTAGAAAAATGAAGTATGGGCTCCAATTTTTACCCTGCCAGCAAGGTGTTCGACAGAATGCCCGCAAGAAAAATATTTTTGAATTTTGAAATTCTTTTTGGTGGGTTGAAAACATATATTAGATGGAGCATTTTGGTGGTGGTGGTGGTCAAAATGGAATTGATATGCAAAATCACATTTTGCATATGATCTTGTATATGTGAGAAAGTTCCAACTTTGCTTGCTTCCCATTTGAAAAGGGTGATGAATTTGGGGTGGAGGTTTTGGGCAAAGTTGTAGTGCTTGATGTTGTCTTGGATGAGGTGTGAAGAGTTGACAAAGTTTAGAAGTGGAAAGAAGAAAACCAGGGGCTCAAAGTGAGCATCAGACTAAAAATGGCACAAGTGACCATATTGCATGTGACTTGGAATTTGAATTTGATTTTTGGTTTGAGTTGGGTTTCTTCACTTCCAAAAGTATTTAAAAGTGTTTAGTAACCATTTACAACCAATGGTGCAAGCCAAAGTGGGTTAGGTTAAGTATTTGCAAAAATGGCATAGGCCTTATGTGAGAGTGAAATGGATTTTTGGAAATCCTTTTAAATTTTAATTTTATTTGGCTAAGGGTGATCAAGTGATCATTGCTAAGGTTTTAGGATGAGAGTAACACACAAACAAGCATTATGGCAAAAGCACACTCAATTAAACTTGATAAGGTGAGCTAATATGCATAGTCCTATATGATGAGAAAAAGTTTTTGTTGGCTCCAAATTTTGGATTCTTGAATTCTCTCTTTGGTTCATTTTATTGAAACTTGGGATGTTACAGTACTCCTCCTCATCGCGACCATGCCGACGATGTCTCCTAGCATCCCTAGCCAGACGGTCTCTATCATCATCGTCGCTGGATCGTCGGCGTTGGTCATACTGACTCACATACTTGTTGAGGAGGTGATCAGAGAGGGGTCGCTGATATCTTATATTCTTCACTTCTCCCTCTGTGACGTAGCGCTTGCCATCGTGACGGAGCTGATCGTGTGGAGCGGCCTCCTCTGTGTCCTTGCTACGAGAGCAGCTGCCCTCGTCTCCATCCTTGCCAGAGTGGTGCCCAGGTCCTACCATGTTGATGCTGAACGAGGACCCTGGCTGGCAACCTTCAGGGTAAGTGCACTCCACCATGTTAACGGCGGGAAAGGGGTGGGTGTCGACCTTCATGGCGTACTGGTTGAAAATCAGACGTCCTTGTTCTATCGCCATTTGGATCTGCTGACGCCACACCCTGCAGTCGTTGGTGGCATGGGAGAGCGAGTTATGCCATTTGCAGTATGGCTTTCCGTTCAGCTCCTGTACCGTGGGGAATTTGAGGCCTTCGGGTATCTTCAACTGCTTCTCCTTGAGTAAGAGGTCGAAGATTTGCTCAGTTTTGGTCACGTCAAAATCAAACCCTCTGGGCGGACCTGATGGCTTAACCCATTTGCAGGACACGGGGTTTGCCCCCCGAGTCCATTCAGCCACTGCTACCTCTTGATCTCCCGCAGAACCTTCATCTTCATCTGCCTCAACCAGGACTACCGCACGCTTGAATTTGTCCTGGTACAAGTCCAGATGGCGCTGTTCATATGCTGACAGTTTCTGAACCATGTGCGCCAGTGAAGGGTAGTCTGATTGGGAGGCCATATCCTTGATTTGTGAGGCAAGGCCTACCACTGCCAACTCGACTGCTTCTTTTTCAGTCACACGAGCCGAATAACATCAGTTCCTCAGATTTCTGAAGCGCTGGATGTATTCTGCCACGGTTTCTCCACGCTTCTGACGTATTTGAGCTAGATCGGCAATGCCGGCCTCGGAAGCTTCTGAGTGAAACTGCATGTGGAACTGTTCTTCCAATTGCTTCCAAGTCCGGATCGAGTCTGGTGGCAACGAAGTGTACCACCCGAAAGCCGATCCCGTGAGGGACTGTGCGAAGAACCTCACGCGTAGTGGATCCGACGCTGAGGCCGTTCCTAGTTGCGCCAAATATCGGCTCACATGCTCGATGGAGCTAGAACCATCTGATCCACTGAACTTGGAGAAGTCAGGGAGCCGATACTTGGGTGGTAGCGGGACCAACTCGTATTCATCGGGGTACGGCTTGGAATAGCCGATTGTCCTCCTTTTCGGCACCATGCCGAACTGGTCCCTCAGGATCGTGCTGATCTGATCCACGGTGCTGGCTGTAGGAGTCGAACTCTGAAGATTCGCCGGGGTGGCGTACTTAGCCAGCCATGCTTGCTTTTCCAGCTCTGAGCCAACTGCAGGAGCTGAGCTCTGGAGGTTCGTCGGGGTGGCATATTTAGCTAGCCACGTCACGCTTCTCAAGATCTGTCGCCGACGTTCCTCCTGCTTTCCCGAAGTCCCTGTCGCGGCCTTGGTTTGTGAGTGCCCGATTACGCGATCCGGCACGTATGTGCACATGTACCCGTGAGGGATCTCCTTAGGCGCCTCATGCAAGAACTGGCAGTCACTAGGGTCACCACCGATCTTGTAGACGACGAATGTCGGTGAATTCGGCACTTCTGGTGCTGCCAACGCAAACGGCAGCGGTGGACGGGACTGGAGTGGCATCTCTCCTTGGTGTGTCCCGAGAGCTGGTCCTGACGGAGAGTACTGGTGCCTCATGATCTCCTGGATCACCCGGAGAGCGACACGCTCCAAAGTGTTCACCAGGTTCTCAGAGTGGCGGTGCAGCGAGTGAGCCACCAAGTAGTTGATCTCCTGACGCAGGGACCTGGTGCGTTCTTCTGACGGGGCAGTAGAGGTCTATCCCATCGAGCGCACCATCAGGCGAGAACCCCTTCCACCTGATGCCATGTGAACGGGTTCTGTGAAAAGAGCCGATGAGGTCGGCTTCGAGGATTGCTTTGACCTCATCATACTTCTTCTTGAGCTCGTCGGTCAGATCCTCGTACGTGACTGGGGTGCCGTCCGCCATCTCAGATGTAGATGGCGATGTGGTTGATGTCGAAGCTTGTCCCACCGGGCGTGCCAGAATGTGTTGCGGTCAGAAACCCACTGGCGAGCAGCGACGGGCAACACAGTAGAGCCGGGAACAACTTAGGGCTGCGGCTGGCCCTGGTCCCTCCGAGCGACAGCCCGCAAAGCCTCTGGTACACACGTCCGATGCTAGTGCAAGGGCGTGCCACCTGACCTATACCTGGTCAGGAAGGTGATGGAGATGCCTCGCTTAGTTTCCTGCATGGCATACACATAAACATTAAATACGAGCCTCGATCGGCTCTCAGGTTATCCTGTGAATCGGCTCAAAGAGCCGATCCACCCATGATTCGTACGAGGTGCACGAATATATGGTGGTCCTGCTTGATCAAGATAAAGCTAAAGCGATCTACGACGATTTAGGGTTTTCATCGCATAATCGGATCATCCTACTCACGATTGGGCCTCGCGGTCACGTACGGTGATCGTAAGCCGGTCCTAGACAAGGCCTAAAAACCAACACGAGGTTGATCCCCGGAACATCCTGTCTAGGGCTAGCAAACGACACCCTACGCGTCACTGGATCCTCCAACCCTTTGTAAGGCCTAACTATTGCAGATATTAAACTAATCCTTGAAGAACAAGGAGCAACCGTAACGGATCGGATCTACTAAATAATGATCAAGCGGGGTGCCGCCCCTACACCTAAGATAGGTGTAAGGGCGGCTAGATGCATAAGGGTTGCACTACGACAGCATATGATACGAAGAACAATGCTAACCCTAATACATCTAAGATAACTACGTTGCTCGCCATCAAAAAGGCTTCAGTACGAGCAACGCATGAACAACGTAATAAGCTTATGCTGCCTAGATCGCAAGATGCGATCTAGGCAGCATGATGCTTACCGGTAGAAACCCTCGAGACGAAGGAGTTGGCGATGCGCCGAGATTGATTTGTGGTGAACGTTGGTTGTTGTTTATTTCATAAACCCTAGATACATATTTATAGTCCAGGGGACTTTCTAATTTAGGTGTGCACCTAACCGTACACGGGTAAAACTCTATCTTTTAATCTAAGATGCGATCTACTATATTACAGATACACGGGTAATCCAGCCCAAACTCTTCGTGCAAGGCCGCTTCAGAGATCTTCCACATATAATCTTCCAAGCCCATCTCCCTTACGGCCCATCTCCTGATTTGGCCAAAATCTGGTGATAACACTAGTGGCAACATCACATCCACAACCTTAGAACTTTCTGTCACTGTCCCAGATTTAATGGAGGCATGAACCCACTATCGAGCATAAATACTCCCTCTTGGAGTTACAAGCAAAATCTTGGCCAGAGCCTCTACTAGCAACGGAGAGCATGCAAGATCATAAACAACACATAGATGATAGATTGATAATCAACATAGCATAGTATTCCATATTCATCAGATCCCAACAAACGCAACATGTAGCATTACAGATAGATGATCTTGAATATGTTAGGCAGCTCACAAGATCCAACAATGATAGCACAATTAGGAGAAGACGACCATCTAGCTACTGCTATGGACCCATAGTCCAGGGATGAACTACTCACACATCACTCCGGAGGCGACCATGGCGCGGAAGAGTCCTCCGGGAGATGATTCCCCTCTCCGACAGGGTGCCGGAGGCGATCTCCTGAATCCCCCGAGATGGGATTGACGGCGGCGGCGTCTCTGGAAGGTTTTCCGTATCGTGGCTCTCGGTACTGGAACTATTATCAACGAAGGCTTAAGTAGGCGGAAGGGTAGGTCAGGGGGCGCCACGAGGGCCCCACACGCCAGGCTGGCGCGGCCAGGGGGTGGGCCGCGCCGCCCTAGTGTGTCGCCGCCTCGTTGCCCCCACTTCGTTTACTCTCCGGACTTCTGGAAGCTTCGTGGAAAAATAAGATCCTGGGCGTTGATTTCGTCCAATTCCGAGAATATTTCCTTACTAGGATTTCTGAAACCAAAAACAGCAGAAAACAACAACTGGCTCTTCGGCATCTTGTTAATAGGTTAGTGCCGGAAAATGCATAAATATGACATAAAGTATGTATAAAACATGTGTGTATCATCATAAAAGTAGCACGGAACATAAGAAATTATCGATACGTTGGAGACGTATCAATATCTTGCTCTTCTTCTCTTGTAACTATCTTGTGTGTGCATGTTTCTTTGTGGATA